>NW_020837966.1:3958594-4023144 GCF_003676395.1 Aethalodelphis obliquidens
GCTCCACGGCATGCGGGATCTTCCCGGACAGGGCACGAACCCGTGTCCCCTGCATCGGCAGGCGGACTCTCAACCACTGCGCCACCAGGGAAGCCCCTGTTGGAAGATTTTTAATCACAGTTTCAATTTCAGTGTTTGTGATTGGTCTGTTTATATTTTCTATTTCTTCCTGGTTCAGTCTTGGAAGGTAGTGCTTTTCTAAGAATTTGTCCATTTCTTCCAGTTTATCCATTTTGTTGGCATATAGTTGCTTGTAGTAATCTTTCACGATTCTTTGTATTTCTGCAGTGTCAGTTGTTACTGTCAGTTGTTATTGCCGGGGGGAGGGAGGGGTATGGAATGCGGGGCGGGCCTGTGGCAGCAGAAGCCAGTATGACGTTGCAACAGCCTGAGGTGCGCCGTGTGTTCTCCCTGAGAAGTTGTCCCTGGATCACGAGACCCTGACACTGGCGGGCTGCACAGGCTCTGGGAAGGGAGGTGTGGATAGTGACCTGTGCTTGCACACAGGCGTCTTTGTGGCTGCAGAAGCAGCGTGAGTTTCGTGTCCGTCTCTGGTGTCCGCGCTGATAGCCGCGGCTCGCGCCTTTCTCTGGAGCTTGTTTAGGCAGTGCTCTAAATCCCCTCTCCTCACACACCCTGAAACAATGGTCTCTTGCCTCTTCGGCAGCTCTAGACTTTTTGCGGGACACCCTCCCAGCTAACTGTGGTGCACTAGTCCCCTTCAGGCTGTGTTCACGCCACCAACCCCAGTCCTCTCCCTGGAATCCGACCTCTGAAGCCGGAACCTCAGCTCCCAGACCCCACCCACCCCCGCGGGTGAGCAGACAAGCCTCTCGGGCTGGTGAGTGCTGGTCAGCACCGATCCTCTGTGCGGGAATCTCTCCACTTTGCTCTGCACCCCTGTTTCTCTGCTGTCCTTCGTGGCTCCGAAGCTTCCTTCCGTCAACCCCCTGTCTCCGCCAGTGAAGGGGCTTCCTAGTGTGTGGAAACTTTTCCTCCTTCACAGCTCCCTCCCAGAGGTGCAGGTCCCATCCCTATTCTTTTGTCTCTATTTTTCCTTTTTTCTTTTGCCCTACCCAGGTACGGAGTATCTTGCCTTTTGGGAGGTCTGAGGTCTTCTGCCAGCGTTCAGTAGGTGTGCTGTAGGAGTTGTTCCACGTGTAGATGTATTTTTGATGTATTTGTGAGGAGGAAGGTGATCTCCCCATCTTTCTCCTCCGCCATCTTGAAGGTCCCCATTTATCTATTCTTTTGTCACGTCTCCATTATAAAGGACTTGGACTTCGGATGCATGCTTCTCAAGCTCTGAAAATTGAATTGTTTTTTAAGAAAGGAGGCAAAACAAATAATATACAACCTTGTTTTCTATGTTTGGAAAACTGCGCAGGTTAGAAAAGAGTGGTACAGTTAGGGTACTTAGGATAATTCTAACAATACTTTCAATCTAAGTCTCTACATATTATGTGAAATGGTGAATTCAGATAACCATCTACTAAAGCATGGGCTAGGGTAGAGGTTAAAATACGTTAGCTCCAGTGATGAAGCTGACTCAAGAGAAAGGTCTTGAATACACATCACCTTGAATTCTCCACTTAACCTTGCTGTGTAGAGACAACATCAGTCTCAGGTGTTTCCTGAACAGTGGTCTAAAGTTATTTAAAAAGTGAATTAGACAGGTTCAAGGTGATGGCTGTTCTTCTGGGGGCACCTGTGCCTGTGGGCAGCTTCATTAAACCATTTGACTTAGACTATTAACCATATAATAATCCAGCTAGCCATATTGCAATTATCTCCCATCTTACATCATTAGAACATCCCTTGTGATTTATTTTTAAGTCACCGTGAGCAAAGGAATTTTATTTTTTACTTTTTAAAATGATGACATTTTTCTACTTTGTTTTCTCTGTCAGAATATTTAGCAGTTGTTTTTAAACACAGGATGAGGCCCATCAGAATCATCTGGTGGTACTTGTGGAAATGTATGTTCCTGTGCTTCGCCCTGTACTTACTGATTCGCAATCTACAGGAGGTGGGTCTGGGAATCTATATTTTGGCTAGGTTCTCCAGATGAGGGATACTTTCCTGGACTTCATTGCTGAAAGTTTGATTCTTTCTCCTTTTTCCTTATTGGCATAAACTGGGGAAAAAATCATAAATAATTTAGAAAAAAAGAAAAGGAGAAGAAAACTGAGGGCAAGGCAATGCCAAAAGTTTCATGTGTACCTCCCCTCTCCAAAGATTCAGAGGTTGTTTTTGGTGATGTATCACCACTGTGTGTTCAGGGCTGTAACTGGGAGGTGTGGTTATAAGACAACCAGGCTCAGATGAAAATGGCTAACCTAGTATTTCGAGTTGAGTTTATGGAAAATGAGTGACAGTTAAAAAGGGATGAGTAATCATAAATGAGGTGTGAATCAGGGCTTCAGGAAAACCTGAACAGAATCCACCCAGGCATCACTAGCACTTTGGGAGGAGGGATTTCAGAACTGTGTCATTGAATTTTGGAGAAAGCGGTATTACCTCCCTGTAAGAAGGTGTGCTGAACTATGAACCAAAGCTAGGATGCATGAAGTTAAGTCATCACCATCAATTTAGAAAGGGGAGAAAGTAGACAGGAATGGAGTTCTCCAGATTACTACCACAGTGATTTTTAAAGGATGAGGCAAATTAACTGTTTAGTGTATCATGACATACATTTTTCCTCTCATTTTAGTGTATGTTTTATTTCTTTTTATAAATTCTTCTGTGATGTGACTTTTTCCCTCTGAAGCAGTCTTTTTTTTTCCTTCTAGCATTAAACATATTTTAAAGCAAAAACTGAAGTACAACCCTGCTGTTTTTAGATGAAAGTAAATATAATTTATTAAATGCATTTGTTTATGAGATTATGTGTTCCCTTTGCACACATGTGGTGGCAGACACTGTGGTAAGTACCAGGGATTGGGGATTGAGATTGTCTTCATTCTTTTTCACAGCTGCATAGTGCACTGTTGTATGGATGTATGAGAGTTTATCCACACGACTTTCTATTGATAGACATTTTGGTTGTTTCCAGTCCTTTCTTATTACACCTGATCTTGCAATGAATAGCTTAACACATACATAATTTAACATATTTGGCAAGATATTTGGGGATGTATTCATAGGAGTAGGATTTCTAGATGAAAGGATAAACACATGTATCATTTTCCTAATTGTTGCTTCTCCTTCATGGAGGTTGTGCCATTTTGCATTTCTTCTAGAAAGTTATGAGAGTGCCTGTTACTCTTTAATCTTTCCAGTTAGAGCATTGTCAAACTCTTAGGTTTTTGGGGATTTTTTTTCCCAATTGAAAAATACTTTTTATTGTAGTTTTAATTACAATATCTCTTACTAGAAGTGATAGTGCAGTTTTTTACTTATATTAGAAATATTGTCTTTTAAAGTAAAATGTTGCAAATAATTTTCCAAAGTTTGGCTTTTAACTTTTTCAAGGAACTATTCTTTGATTTTTTAGAAATTTCCTTTATTGTTCATTTTCTGTTTCTTTGATTATTGTTTTAACTTTATATATTCTTCTATTTTCTTTGGGTTTTATTTGCTTTTTTTTTTTCTAATTTCCTAAGGTAAAAGCCTAGATCATTGTTTTTAGGTAATTTTTCTTCTCTAAACATTTAAATCTATCAATTTCCCTCTACAAATGATAACAATATAACAATCCCTCTACGAATGATAACAATGATAACAACAGACTTTGATATGTTGTCTTTTTATTGTCCTCTAGTTTAAAAATATTTTATAATCTGCTTTGTGATTTCCTTTTTGATTTCTGTGTTATTTAAAGTGTGTGGCTTAATTTTCCAAATATTTGGGAAGTTTCTAGATTACTTAATATATTTTATTCCTACTTCAATTCTATTGCAGTTTGAGATCATATTCTGTATGATTTAAGTTCTTTCAAATTTACTGAGACTTATTTTATGGCCCCGTATATTGCCGTCTTGGTGAATACTCCACATGCATTTGAAAAGAATTTGTATTTGACAGTTGTTGCTTGAAGCATTCCATAAATGTCAATCAGGTCAAGATGTTGATAGCATTGTTGAAATCTTCTATATCCTACCCGATTTATGGTCTAATTGTTTTATCAAGCGCTGAGAAAGAGTTGCTAAAATCTCCACCTCTGATTGTGGATTTATGTATTTCTCCCTTTATTCTATAAATATTTGTTTCATTATTTTGAGATTCTGTTATTAGGTGCACACAGGATTTTTATGTCCTCTTGATTAATTATCTTATTTTCACTATCAAGAAATGGCCATATTAATCTCTGGTGGTATTCCCAGTCTTTGATATTAATATACCAAACTAGCTTTCTTCTGGTTACTATTTGCATGTTATCTCTTGTACCATTCTCTTACTTTCACCTTGTCTGTGTCTTTATTTTTAAGTGCACCTCTTGGACGCAGCAACGTTTTTGGTCTTGCTCTTTAGTCCCTTTCGTTCTTGATGTTGTTTATGGTATATTTTATTGTATTTTTATTCACATTTTAAATTTACATATGATAAAATTTGTTCTTTTTGTCATAGATGAATTTTGACTGACACTTACAGTTGTATATCTACCATCACAATCAAGATATAACAGTTCCATCACCCTAGAAAATTCTCCTGAGGTGTCCCATTGTGGTCAGCACTATCCCCCAAGCACAGCTTCTAGCAAACAGTGATGTTTTCTGTCCCTATAATTAAGCCATTTCCAGAATATCATATAAGTGGAATCATACAGAATGTAGCCTTTTGAATCTGGCTTCTTTTACTTAATGTAATGCAGTTGAGATTTATTCATGTTATATCTTATCAGCAGTTAATTCCTTTTATTATTGAATAGTATTCTGGTGTATGTATTAGTATAGTATTCCGGATGTTGGTTTATCCATTTTCCAGATGATGGATGTTTGGGCAGTTTGGAATTTTTAATGATTGTGAATAGAACCAGTGTAAACATTCACAGACAGTTGTTTATGTGAACATAAGTTGTCATTTCACTTGAATGAATACCTAGGAGTTGAATTTCAGGACCGTATGTTTAATTGTGTGAGAAATTGCCAAATTAAATTTTTTAAATGACTGTACCATTTTGTCTTTTTGCCAACAGTGTATGAGAGTTTCAATTGCCCCTCATCCTTGCCAGCTTTTGATATTGTCATTTATATTGATTTATTTTTATTTTAGCCATTCTGAGAGCAGCACAATGGCATGTCATTGTGGTATAACATTTCTCTACTGAATAGTGATTTTAGGCTTCTTTTCTTGTGTCTATTTGCCCTCCATGTATTTTGTTCAGTGAAATGTCTGTTCACATGTTTTACCAATTTTTAAAAATTGAGATATAATTGACATATGACATTATATAAGTTTCAGGTATATAGCATAATAATTTGATATTTATATATATTGTGAAATGATCACTACAGTAAGTCTTGTGATGAGAAAACTTTTAACATCTATGCCCTTAGATAGTGTCAAATATACAATACAGTATCATTAACTATCACTATATATATATATATATATATATATATACACACGCGCACACACACACACACACACAGTCACCGTGCATTTAATCCCTGTGACTTACTTATTTTATAACTGTGAGCTTGTAACTTCTGACCACCTTCACCCATTTCACCCACCCCCAACCCCTGCCTCTGGCAACCACCAATCTATTCTCTGTATCTGAGTTTGAGTTTTACTTGTTTGTTTTAGATTCCATGTATAAGTGAAATCATACAATATTTGTCTTTTTCCATCTGACTTATTTCCCTTAGCATAGTGCCCTCAAGGTTCATCCATGTTGTTTTAAATAGCAAGATTTCCTTCTTTTTATGGCTGAATAATATTCCATTTTATATATACCACATTTTCTTATCCATTCATTCATCAATGGGCATTTAGTATGCTTCCATGCCTTGACTATTGTAAATAATGCTGCAGTGATTATGGAGGTACAGATATATTTTCAAGTTAGTGTTTCCATTTCTTTTGGATAAATACCCAGAATTGGAACTGTTGGATCATATGGTAGCTCTATTTTTAATTTTTTTGAGGAACCTCCATACTGTTTGCTATAATGGCTACACCAGTTTACATTTCCCCCTTTTTGTGTACCTGTTGGCTATCCATATGTCTTCTTTAAAAAGGTGTCTATCAGATTCTCTGTCCATTTTTTAATCAAGTTGTGGGGTTTTTTTGCTGTGTTTTGTCCATTTTTTTAAATTGGGTTATTTGTTTTCTTTTTGTTGAGTGTTTTGAGTGTTGAAAAATTTTCGTATGTTCTAGATACAAGTATTTTGTAGAAATATATGATTTAAAAATATTTTCTGCTAGCTTGTAACTTGTCTTTTCATTCTCTTAACAGTGTCTTTCAGACAGAACAGAAATCACTTTTGTTGAAATCTCATTAACTGATTTCTTTGATGGATTGTGTTTTTGTTTTGTATCTAAGAAATCTTTGTCTAACCCAAGATCACAAAGATTTTCTCCTATACTTTCTTCTAAAAACTTTATACTCTTCAACTTTATATTTAGGTTTGTAATCCATTTTGAATTAATTTTTGTACATAGTGTGAGGTACATATTGGGATTTTTTTGCATATGGATATATACTTATTCCATTATCATTTTTGAAAAAACTGTCCTTTCTCCACTGAATTACCTGTGTGCCTTTGTTGAAAATCAGATGACCTTATATATGTGTGTCTGTGTTTGCACTCTATGCTATTCAGTTGATCTATGTGTCTATCTTTTCTCCAGTAACAAGCTGTCTTGATTATTGTAGCATTCTGTTATGTCTTGAAACCAGATAATGAGAATCCATAACCTTTCCTTTTTTCCACTTTTTCAAAATGCCTTTGTATATTCTAGTACATTTGCCTTTCCAAGTAAATTTTGGAATAAGCTCGCCAATTTCTGTAAAATACCCTGCTGGGATTTTGTTTGAAATTGTGTTGACTATAATCAGTTTGGGGAGAATTGACATCAAAACACTACTGAGTCTTCCAGTCTATAGCCAAGATATATCTCCCCATTTATTTAGGTCTTTGATTTCTTTCATCAGTGTTTTATAGTTTTCAGCTTACAGATTTTTCAAATATTTTATTAGAGTTATACCTAAGTATTTCCTGTTCCTTTGGTACTACTTTAAATGATACTTTTTCATTTTGGTTTCTGACTGTTCATTGCTAGTATATAGATTTTTCCATATTGATCTTGTATTCTCCCTCCTTACTAAACTGACTTATTAATTCTACTTACTTTTTTTTTCTGTGGCTTCTTTAGGACTTTCTGTGTAGACAAATTATGTCATATATGCACAGAGACAGTTTTATTTCTTCTTTTCCAATCTTTCTATTCTTGCCTATTTTACTGACTAGGACCTCCAGGGTGATATTGAATAGGAGAGTGTGAATGGACAATCTTGTCATGTTCCTGATCATAAAGGAAAAGGATTTAGAACATCATTATTAGGTCTAGTGTTAGCTATTGTTTTTTTATTTAATGCCCTTTATTAGATGAAGAAAATTCCCTCTTATTCTTATAAAAGTTTGTCAAAAGTTTTTTTTTTCATCCTTTTAGATAATCATAGTTTTCCTACTTTAGTCTTTTTATATACTGTATTGCATTGGTTTTTGAATGTTGAACCAGTCTTTCATTACTGGAGTAAATCATACATGGTCGAGATATAATATTCTTTCCATATACTGCTGGATTCAAATTGCTAATATTATACTGAGAAATTTTTGCTTTATATGGTCTATCGATGTGTAATATCCTTTTCTTGTAATGTTGTTGTATGGTTTTGATATCTGTATAATTGTGGCCTTATAAAAAGATTTGTGAAATGTTTTCTCCTCTTTTACATTCTAGAAGATTTTATGTAGAACCTACATTATTTCTTATTTAAATATGTAGTAGAACTCTCCCAGATTGAACACTTCTGGGCCTTGAGATTTCCTTGTGGGAATTTTTTTGGTTTTGTTTTCGTTTTGGCCACACTGCATGGCTTGTGAGATCTTAATTCCCTGACCGGGGCCAGGCCCTCAGCAGTGAGACCGTGGAGTCCTAACCACTGGAATGCCAGGGAATTCCCTCTTTGTGGGAAAATTTTAACTTCAAATTTAATTTCTTTATTCAACAGAAGACTATTGAAGTTAATCTATTTCTTGTTGAATGAGCTTCGGTAGTTTGTGTCTTTCAAGGAATTTGGTTTATCTGCATTGTCAGATTTATAGTCATAGTGTTGTGTTTTTGTATTCCCTTATCCTTTTCATATCTGTAGGGTCTCTAGTGATGTTCCCTTTTTCATTACTGGTAGTTTTACTTTTAGTTTATGTCTTCTCTCTTTTTCACTTGGTACTAGAAAAAACAGAATAGAGGTTTAATAGTTTTGTTGATCATGTTAAAGAACCAGTTTTTAGTTTTATTAATTTCTCTGTTGTTTTTGTTTGTTTGTTTGTTTACAAGTTTGCTGTTCTTTTCTTAGCTTTATCACCTCCCTTGTCTTCCTTGCTTTGAATTTTTCTCTTCTTTTTCTAGTTTCTTCTGGTTAAAACTTAGATTATTGATTTGAGACCTTTCTTCTTTTATAATATGAACATTTAATACTAGAAATTTTCCTTGAAGCAGTTTTTTAACTGCATCTCACAAATTTTGATATGTGTTATGTATTTTGTTTTTCATTAAACATTTTTGGAATATTTCAAAGTATTTTCTCATTTTCCATGAAGCTTCCTCTTTAACCTTAGATTATTTAGAAATGTGTTGCTCAGTTTCAAAGTATTTGAGGGTCTTCCAGAAATCTTTCTGTCATTTATTTTGGGTTTAATTTCATTATGGTTTGGGAACATTCTTTGTATAATTTCAATTCTTTTAAGTTTCCAAAGATTTGCTTTATGACTTATAACATGATTTAATTTGGTGAGTGTTTCCATTTTTTAAAAAACGTATATTTTGCTGTTGTTAATTGGAGTGTTCTATACATGTCAGTTAGGTAAAATTGTTTCTATATCCTGAACAATTTTCTGTCCACTTATTCTGCTAATTCTATTGATTACCAAAAGAGTACTGTTACAGTCTCCAACTATAATTGTGGATTTGTCTATTTTTTCTTTCAGGGTATATTAGTTTTTGCTTCATGCATAATAATTCTAAATGTCTATATACCTAACAACATTTGATATATATGTTATTATGCATTTTGCTGAGTTAACTCCTTTATCACTCTATGATATCCTTCTTTATATTAATATAGTCACTCCAGCTTTTTTTTAATTAGTATTTTCATGGTATATCTTTTAATATTTTTACTTTGAGCTTATCTATGTGTTCATAATTAGAAGGTTTCTTGTTGACGAGATACAGTTGGGTCTCACGTTTTTATGCAGTGTGTCAATCTTTATCTTTTAATTGGTGTGTTTAGACCATTAACTTTTAATTTATCTCGTGATATGTTTGGCTTAAAAGCTACCATCCTTTTGGTTGTGTTCTGTTTGTTGTTCCTCTCTGTTTCTTTTCTCCTCTTTTTCTCCTACCTTGTTTTCTGTTGAGTGTTTTATGATTCCATTTTTTTCCTGCTACTGGTTTATAATTTATATGTTTTCAAGTAGATTTTTTTAATGACTGTAGTAAGGTTTACAACATACTTCTTTAATTTCTCATGGTTTATCTTCAAATAATACTATGTTTCATGTGTAGTGTACATACCTTATGATAATATACTCCCAATTCTTCTCTCTCATTTTAAGCCACCTGATATTTTTTTCTATATTTTTTTGGCCCAGTCTCTCTTTACTCAACTCTGAGATTCAAAATTCTTGTTTGTTAGACTGCTTGATACTGTGTCATTGCTTATTGAAGTTCTGTTCATTTTTGTTTCAATCTTTTTTTCTCTCTTTCTGTTCTCTTATTTGGTGGTTGCTATTAACTTGGCTTCAAGTTTACTGATCTTTTCTTCCATTAAAAGCCCAATCAGCTTTCAAGTCTATTCAATGAATTTTATTTTATTATTTTTTATTCAAGTATAATTAATTTACAATATTATATTAGTTTCAGGTGTACCACATAGTGATTCAGTATTTTTATAGATTATCCTTCATTTAAAGTTGTTATAAAATATTGGCTATATTCTCTGTGCTGCACAATATATCCTTGTTGCTTACGTATTTTATATATAGTAGTTTGTACTTCTTAGTCCCCCTACCCCTATGTTGCCCCTCCCTCTTTCTCTCCCCACAGTAACCACTAGTTTGTTCTTTCTATCTGTGAGTCTGGTTTTGTTTTGTTAAATTAATTCAATTCATTTGTTTTATTTTTTAGATTCCACATGTAAGTGATGACATAGAGTATTTGCCTTTGTCTGACTTATTTGACTAGCATAATACCCTCCAGGTCCATCATCCATCCATGTTGTTGCAAATGGCAATATTTCATTCTTTTTTATGGCTGATTAATATTCTGTTATATAGGTGTATATGTATATATATAAAATATATGAACCACATCTTCTTTATCAACTAAAATTCATTGTATTTTAGATTTCAGGTACTTTATTCTTTCTGTTTTAGGATTTGAATTTGGTTATTTTATACAGTTTTCGTATTTCTGCTGAAATTCCTTCATCCCTTTGACCAATATATCCATGGTTTTAGGTTCATTAACATATAACTATATTTTCTCATCTACATATTTACTAATTCTAACTTCTGAGTCATATGTTTTTCTCTTTTTAGTGACTGATTTTTCTCCTAAATGTTTTGTCACATTTTATTATTTCTTCACATGTATAGTAGTTTTTGCACACTGAATATTTTGGATGGTACATTGTAGATGCCCTGGATTTTGTAATCTTCCTTTGGAGAATAAACTTGATTGTACATTGCATTTAAATTACCAGTGGATCACCATGCTCTTTGGGTGGCTTGGTTTTAGGTTTTCATTGGTTAGTCTGTTTCATCTTTGCTTCTAGCCCTGGAATGTAGTATTTATTCATTAAAACTTTTTCCCTTTATCATGTATAGCATTTATCTGCATCAGTTAGAATTATAGGTGTCACCCTAGGTTAATTTAACATTCAGAATTTTTGGATTTTAACAAAACACCTCTCTCTTTGTTTTTTTAATAAGAAAAATATGATTTTGGGGACTTCCCTGGTGGTGCAGTGGTTAAGACTTTGTGCTACCAATGCAGGGGGCCTGAGTTCGATCCCTGGTCAGGGAACTAGATCCCACATGCATGCCACAACTAAGAGTTTGCATGCCACAACTAAGGAGCCCTTGAGCCACAACTAAGGAGCCCACCTGCTGCAACTAAGGAGCCCATGTGCCACAATTAAGGAGCCCGCCTGCTGCAACTAAGACCCAGTGCAACCAAATAAATAAATAAATATTTTTTTTAAAAAAAGAAAAGTATGATTCTCTTTAGGGTTGGCAGTGGAGGGAGCTAAACAAAAGAGAAGATGGTTGTGACAACTAATCAAAGTCTGTTATATCAACTTAGAGTTTTGTGCAAGGAGGAAACGATGATGTGAAAACCAAGTACTTTATGATGTTAGATTGGGGAGGTACCTTAGAAATCACTTTTGAGGTAGGAAAACTAAGGCTGAGAGAGGGAATGCGATAATTCCCAAGGTGGTTTGCCTATTAATTTCACACTGGGAGCTTGATTCAACTCCACTGACTTTTGAACCAGTCAACTTTCCAGTATCCCCTGCTATTCCCACCTCCTTCATTTTATTCCTCATATCTACTCCACATTGATATTGTCTATGTGGATATGGGAGAATAGTTTTCATTTTTGTTCTGGGACACTTTTTTTCTTCTGTGTTGGAGTATATCACCAATAGTCACAAAAATCTGTGTGAACACTAATCTCTCAAACCTACAACACTGCCTCAGATATAATGTTTCTGGAATGCATCTGTCTCTCTTGAAATTTCCCTATGGCTCTGGGTCTCTACCTCAGTACTTAACACTCTTCAAAACGAATAACTATGCTGTTTTGTGATAAGAAACTATTTAATAGTGGTGGGAATTATTAGCAACATTGGTTTAAGAAGTCAGATCTCAAAATATACCAAACTACATGATTTGTCTGACTCTCTCCCTGGGAGATTGATTCAAAGCTACAAGATATATTATTCAGAAAGCATCAAAGTAACAAAGCGTGGGTTCAGCCTTTATTTCATTTGGTGAAAATATATTGAGTTTCAACTGTACATCAGGCAGAGTTAAAGATGATATTATAGAGGAACTCAGAGAGGGCTCCTGATGGGGACTTAACCCAAGGATATATAGTCAAATTGGTCACATGGAAGAGGGCAGCAAAACCACTAAGGAGGTACTTCCTTTTTCTTTCAATTAATGATCCTGGAGGAATTTCACGTGATTTTAGTTTTAAGCAACTGAGATTGTAAAGCCAATGCTGATCACTGAGATTTAGTTTTCTACATATGTATGTCTATAGTCTAAAAAATAGAAAGCTATTTTTCCATGGTTCTGGTTCCTATTAAATGTAATTTCTACTCATTGTAGAAGACTGAACAGTAGAGAAATATATAAGAATAAAGTAAAAATCACATGCCATCTCACCACTCAGAACTGAGGCAGAGAAATTACATGCTTACACTCTAAAGCCAAGTAGTCTGGATCTAAATCCCAGCTCCATGTCTTATTAGCTCAGTAACTTCAGGCAAGTTACCTAGTTTCTTCATCTATAAACTGTGGATAAGTAAAAGTATTTAAATGGTGCTATATTTCCTTCTAGGCTTTTTTTTCTATGCAAAACTTATACTTAGTCTAATTGGTTTTTTGCTCTTAACAAAGTGTGGTAGACAAAATGCCTTTTTCATATAATGCAAGATGTCCAACCTTTTAGAAAGAAATTATTGATAGTAGAATGTGACTTTTCCAGCTAAAATTAGATGTTCAACTCCCCAGTGAATTCTTTTTAGTTTTGAGTCTGTTTAGACCTCCCGATCGTTCATTATGATGTTGTTCTGTTTTGCTAAATGAACCCAACAATTCACTTGGAGATTGTAGAAGACATTGTAAAGCTAGAAAGTGGGAGATTATAACTGTGAATCCAAAGTAATGTCAATTTGAACCCTCCAATCGAGAGACAGGTTCTCTGGTGTCAGTTTATCAGTGAAATTTGCCCCAAACACTTTTCCATTTGATATTTTGATTTTTATGGGGTAAGATGGAAGGAGTAAAGTCTGACAGCTTAAATCCAGAACTTGGCTCTGATACCTATTACCTGTGCTATCTTAAACCAAGATGGGACCAAATTACTTACATTCTCTAAATCTCAGGTGCTTTTTCTATAACTTGGGAATAATATGACCTGCCTCCTAGAGTTGTTGTGAAATAAACCAGTTTTAGGTAAAAGACCTTCACACAATGACTGCTATGGTAAGGGCTCAGTAAGTGGTAGATGGTGATGACTGTGATGATGGTGATTAAAGTGTAATCATTAAAATAAAGACTTAGAGTCAAATAGGTTTGGTTTTATAGAGTTTTTTTACTTTGATATTCAGTGGGTTTTAGGATTTGGAAAAGTTGTTTAACTTATCAAAGCATATATATTTTCATCCTTAAAATGAAGATGATAATTCTTTGAGTTGGTATGAAGATTAAAGGGGGAAGTGCTTAGAAAAGTGCTTGGCCCTAGGTAAATACTCCATAAATGTTAGCTATTATTCTCATTATTTATAAGAAAAGACGCTAATAGTTCCAGTGAAAATATTTAACAAATTCCTTACTCTTCTTAAGGGATTAGAAGAAAATGGTTCATGTCATAATTAAGAGGATTTACTGAAGACTCTAGTACCAAAAAAATAAATGAATAAATAAAAGACTGAAAAGCTAAAGTAACAGCCAAGTTTTAAAAATATCTTTTGTTGTCAGCTCTTTTGAGATTTTCTTCTTCTGAGATGAGAAAAGAAAATTAGGTCCTTTTTGCATTTAATTCTATGGGGCTCTTTCCCCCATATTTCAAACACAAAATAGCTTTCCTTGCCACCTGCCTTGGGCTGATAATGCCAAAGAACTTCCTGCCCAAGTGTTTTTTAAGCTCTGGGTTGGCACCATAAATCTCAACAAATCCTTGGTGGGGCTGAGGATGAGTGAAAGTCATTATTATGGGTCTTTTGGACTCATTCTGTCTGCAGTATAATAAATACCACCGTGGGACACTGCGCCCTGCAGACAAAGCATCACTTGGGCTCTTTGTGTGCACTTTCCATCAGCAAGTCACAAGTGGAATGTCATAATGTGTCCATTGTATATACATTTTTGAATAAATAAGTATAACAAAGACAATATGCTCGTCTCATTTAATCTCAGCTCTTAACTGTGAAAACACAACACATTTCCTACTCAAGTGAAATGGAGCAGGAAAGGCCTGTACCAGTCTGGTTCCTGGCATGCTATCAGAGGAATACCTGGTGGGAGCCATGATGATGGTTTCTAGGGCTCAACTCCCTAATGCCTAAGTTTTCCAATTGTAATTTGATCACTTGTTTTCAGGGATGGGATTTTTGTCAAATGTCTTGTAGGCACCTATTGGACAGATCCCACAGCACTGGCTCTTTTCCAACTCTGGATAGGGTCTCTTACACCGATAGATTTACTGGAAGAATGCCGACAGGTTGTCAAGTGAGGCTTTCCTTGTAGCCCCAGTCTGAGGACCTGAGCACCACAGGTTCTAAAGAGAACAGCCATTTAGCTGGCACTGATTTAGAATTGGAAACTCTCCCCCCGACCCCCACCTTCAAGTTTATTTGAGGGTTGACAACTGGTCCGCCTTTAATCTACCACAAGAAGACTGATGAGGGGCCTAACAAGGAAGAGATCAGGGTTCATGGAAAGAGGCGTTTTCCTCCAGGGGGTACTTTTTCCTGCTGGGATCCAGATGGGTGGTGGGGAATTCTCCAAGACTCTAGTATATTTTGGGGGTATCTGAAAGAAGGGAGGTACAGCACTGGCCAAATGTCTGCTGGGTGGCAGGTGTGCTGACGTGTCCTATCCAAGCAGGGGAAAGAGATCTAGAGGGAGAGGGCTAGGCTTGGAGAAGGAGCAGCACTGAGGTGGACTATGGCTGGGCCGGCAAAGATGCCTGTTCCCCAGGGGCCAGATAGACAATATGGAAGATTGCTGTCATTTTGCTGAAACTCAACAAGAGCGTTGCTCTCCAGGAGAGGTCCACACTAAGGGCAAGAGGCTGTGGGCACGATGCTGATGACAAGAGCTGTGTGGGTGGTCACGCTGGGGCCACGTTGAGGGGCTCTTGGTTCTCAGGAGAATCCACGGTAACCTCACAAAAAAGCCACATTTGGGTGCTGGATCCACACAGAGGACACCAAAGGCCAAGCTGTTACAAGCTGTAGTGAGAGATTGCACCATGGCCTGGTGAGTAGGAAATGCTTGCCTCTTTGCTGCTCCATTTTCCCCACCCCAAATGACTGAAGATGCTAGAAAATAGAAGCTTGAAGGAATGACAGTGTAGAGCTTCAAACTAGATATGAAATTAAAGTATTAAACTAGATTGGGCTAATTTTATTAACCTCAAGTTTTCAGAAAGTTAGGGAATCTTTCCAGATATCATTTAGAGATGAGAAAGCAGGAATTCAATACAGTAGGGTTGAAAATAGAGACTTAAAAAAAATTGTTTCGGGAATTCCCTGGTGGTCCAGTGGTTAGGACTCTGCGCTTTCCCTGCCGAGGGCCCGGTTCCATCCCTGGTCAGGGAACTAGGATCCCACAAGCTGCTCCACACGGCCAAAAAAAAAAAAAATTGTTTCATGTTTCTATCTTTATTAAGCTGAGACAACTCAATAAGCTTGTTCATTTGCATTCCTAGGTTAATCCTCACTGCTGCATGCTGTATTTCAATGTCCTACTGAAGTCTGTTTGCTGCATTTCATTTAAGATCTTTGCATCAATATTCACAAAAAGAGATTATTCCGTAGCTCTTCTTTCCACCCTCCTTCCCTTCCTCCCTCCCTCCCTCCCTCTCCCTCTCTCTCCCTCTCTCTCTCTCTCTCTCTCTCTCTCTCTCTCTCTCTCTCTCTCTCTCTTTCTCTCTTTCTGTCTTTCTTTTTGTATAATCTTGGTCAGGTTTTATATCAAGGTCCTTAAAAGAAATCTGAAGTATTTCCTTCTTTCCCTGTGCCCTGAAGCAGCTTAAATGTTTTAGAACTACATGTGCCTTGACATGCTAACATGATTCACCTGTGAAATGTCCTGGGCCTGACACTTTTGGGGGTGAGCAGGGGAGGCCCTGCTGTTCGTTCTTTCACCTTGTTTGAGCTGAGCCATGAGTAGGTGAGTGTTGCCCTTTTACCTCCCCCATGCCACAGGGTAGCACAACTATGGATTAGAACATGGCCTCAATATTTAATTTCCAGTTTAAATTTAAGCAGTCCATCACCAAATGCTTGCTCTCCACAACTTATGGGCCTGGGTCACTGTAGGGCATTTGGGGGCACATTGGGGGAATACAGGCGTCTCCCCACCTCCAAAGAGAATAGGGTCTTTGGAGATCCACATACCCAGTCCACCTGGAGAGTAGTACAACCTAGAACACAGTCAGTGCCAGATTCAAATTGATTCCCTGTGATTTACTCATTGTCTTTTATTTTATCTTTAGAAAAAATATGGACAATTTGTAAAGGTTGAAAATCTATAAAAAGTGAAAGACTTTAAAATGTTTTAAGATTCTGTCCTGCCCGATTATTTTTTGAGCCATGGTTTTGTACCCAATTAATGAAAAGCAAGCCAACCAAATTCTCCAAATGTTCACCCTGGGGTCCTCTGGGAATCTTAGCCATGGGTTCCCCCCACCACACACACTTGTCCAGGCAGCATTAGGGGAGCAGTGTGGCCGCCTTCCTCATCTGGGTAGCAAAGCCCCCTCAGCAGATAGTCCCTCTTGTCAAGGGAGGCTGTCTTGAAATTGCATCATCTTTTTTACTCTAGTTCTTTCTCAGTCTGTTGTGAATGGAAAAGGGAGGACTGGGTTATTTCAGTTCCGGCAATGGACAGATCAAAATTGCTTCCCTCTTCCCTATTCTGTTTCCCTTGAGGACCTAATTTATTTCATGCATTTTGACCTATCCCTGCTTAGAAATGGCTGCTGTGATTCTCTGTTGAGGCATTTCCCTTCCGCCTTGTTTGGCCCCCAGGCCAACCCCACAGGCCACGGTCCCTCTACACAGCGATGTCAGTCTGGCTGCTGGGCCCAGCTGGATGGAGGTGTGTTTTATGAAGTTCAACCCTACACCCTGGGCCATAAATACACATTGTGCACATAAATGTACAGCTAACATTGGCCAGACCCCTCCAAAAAAAACATGTTAATAAGCAGACAGTAAGTCTTTAAAATATGGAAAAGCAGTTAATCTTTCCGTTGGCAAATCCTTGGTAGGGGGTGTTTTCCTCCACTGTAGTAATAGCTGCCTGCAGAGATTTCCATCTCCTAGGACTGGGGGTAAAAGGGGGGGAGTTTGCTGTGGGACTTCATGAGAACACTTGGGGAGCCTTCACCTTGGAGGGTAAATGTGTTAAAACGAATAATATCTTGCACTGGTTGTCATTAACCATTCATATCAAGTGATCACTGGGTCTGCCCTTGAGGAGCTTGAGCACTAATAACTCCAGTACAAGACAGAAAGTCGGCTGCCTATGGTAGCAGCCCCGTAACAGGCCTGGGCTCCAGAGGCTTGCAGCTCTGCCCCTGTTACTCTAGGAAATCAGTTAATCTCTTGTTTCCCAATCTCTAATATGGGCACAATTATGTCTTATTGTCTGTATGTTCTCTGAGTCCCAGTTTTCTCTTTTGTGAAATGAGAAAATCAATACTCTTTGCCCCTAGCATAACATTCCATTTTATAAATGTTTTAAGAATACACGTACACATTCGCCTTGTAAAGAACTCCAATGTTACAGATTAAGTTTAAGTCTCCCCGGACAATTATTCCCAGTCTTGTCCTCTTGTCCACCACTGCCATCCTGTTCCCTCCCCTCCATCCCCTCCTCCCTTGCTCTCTCTCTCACTGATGATGTGGTAGGAGGACCAGACTTGAGGGTAGGGGTGGGGGCTCAGTAGACAGAAGGTGCCTGGAGGCAATACATGCTTGCTTTGTTGGAGAGATGGAAGGTCAAGTCTGCAAATTGCCTCTAATCTGTTGAGCAGCCATGACTTTTATCTGCATGTCTCAGGCAGAGCACGGGAGTTGCCAGTGGGTTGACTTAAGGAGGATATAGGTGACAGCTGTCAATCTGGAGATGACATGATCTGTGCCTTATAAATAGTTAATTTCACTTGGTCCTTTCATTCCTTTTTATCACTAGGAAGACACTTCATATGTTTTGTCCTTTTTTGTGTTCTACCCACATGTGCTCCACTTGTTCATTTATTCCTTCTATGTTAACATGAGTCATGGATCACTTACTGATACTATCTACTCATAACATAACTGATAAGTCTTATCCATCCCATTTATTTTTCTTGTTCTCTGTAGCAGAATCAAATACTCTTAGATGAGTATTTCTAAATATTCTTAAACATTTATACTTTATGTATAGTTTTGCAACGTTATTTTCCCGCTTATTATGTTTTGGGTAATCTTTCATGACGGTAAATTGACACCTTTTACCCTTTCATCTGGTGCCAAGTAGACCATAGAACAGACACACTGTTGCTTATTTAATCATTCCTCTGTTGATGAACTTTCAGGTGGGTCCTGTGTTTTCCTCCTCTCAATGAACAGTGTTACCAAGAGCATCTTTATGTATGTCTTCTTGGGTTCTTGAACAATAGTTCCTCTTACTGAGAAGTAAAACAACTGGAAAAATAGGATCTAAATGATTTTTCACTGTAACAATAACGAATTGTTCTCATAGGGGCTGTAAAATTCACTTTCCTACCAGCAGTGTAGAATAATATTCACTTCTTCAGACTCTCCATCATTTGATACTACCATAGACAAAATTTTGCCATTCTGCTGGTGAAAAATGCATTTCATTATTTTAATTTCATTTTAATTTATATTTACCTAATTTGTAGTGAGATTGAACCCCTTTTACATATCAGTTGTCTATCTGTGTTTCCTTTTCTGTAAATTATCTCATGGGTTTTGATACTGATTAGGGGCAAGCATCTTCCCTTCTCTCTCTCTCTCTCTCTCTTTTTTTTTTTTTATAAAATTCAATTTTATACAATTGTCCAGACTGTTCTTTATATTTAATCTTATGAATGAATCTTAGAATCATCACCTCAAATTCCATCAAAATTCCTGTTGGGATTTTTATTGAGATTACTTTGAATTAAAAGGTTAATTGAAGGAGAAATGACACCTTTAATATATAACTGTTTCCTTCCACAACCACTGTGGATTTCTTAGGGTTTTTTTTTTCTTTTATATTCAGTGAATTTTGATCATTTTCTTCATAAAGAAACATCTTTTACTAGGTTTATCCTTGGGCATTTCATAGTAATTATTGACAATATCAATGGTTCTTTATTTCATAAATATTTTTTCATTGGTTATTGCCAGTGTCAGGGAAAGGCTGTGGTTTTATATGCTGATTATGTAACTGGGCAGCTTGCTTAGTTCGTTTCTTGGTTCTAACAGTTGGTCAGTGGGTTCACACGGATTTTCTATGAACACAGTGGTATCTGTTCTTTGGGTGACTTGGTAGTATTCACTTGGGGTTAGATTCTCAATGTGCATTTCAGGTTTTTTTCATGCAGTTGGTTTGCTGGTGTTTTTTATAGCTTGGCCAAATGTTGATAATTTATACTTTATCCCCCAAAGTGTGTTTGATCTAAGTTTTCAAATTGTTTGTAATGATATACGTAATACTCACTTAAAATGTTTAAAATGCCCCTGTATATTTTCGGTTTTAATGTAACTTTGTGACTTCTTTTTCTTGATCAGGAGTGCCATAAGTGGACTTATGTCCTTGTTCTTTTAAGCCAGAGTTTGATTCTTTTAGTTATCTTCACGTTTTCATCTGCATCTTATTCTTCTGCTTTTATCTTTATAAGTTCATTCTGTCATTGATTCAGTGAATGTTTACTGAGCATCTGCTCTGTCCCAGGCATAACTCTGGCTGCTGCGGATAAAAGATAACCAGGGGCAGACGCATGTGGCCTTCCTCCCATGGAAACCACAGTTTGTTGTGAGGGACAGACAGTGAGCAGGGAAGGAGGAAGTGGAGGCAAAGGAGATTGAGAAGAAAGGCAGTGCGGTCATTGGTGTCCTTGACAAGAACCAATCCAAGGGTGTGGTAAGGACTACAGCCTTATTGGAGTAGATTTGTGAAAGGAGAGAAGTGAGGAAGTAGAGAGAGAGGAAGAGAGAGAGGAGAGAGAGAGGGATTGTGTATAATTCTTTTTAGGAGTTGTACTATAAATGAGGACGGGGAAGTTGTACTATAAATGAGGACGGTGGTAGGTGAAGGTAAAGTTAAGGGAGAGTTTTGTGTAAGCTGAAGAAAATGGCTAGTAGACAAGAGAAACTATTTGTACAATGATCACCTCTCTCCTCTTCCATCAGTCACATCCTTGCAGAAGCCTGAGGGCTGGGCTTCAGAGAGGGGCATCAATTCTCAGCACAGTGTACCACAGGGGAGAATGAGTATAGGGCACAGGTGCAGGTTTATGTTCTTATTTTTCCAGTTTCTTGATTCAAAAACACAGTTCATTTATTTGCAACATTTTTTCCCAGTAAAAATATTTAAGCAGCCCAGACTCAAATCTGCACAGATTTGAGTCTGGGCTGCTCTCAAATTCTCAAGGATTAATTGGATGTGTTTTTAACCTTTAATTTCCACTGCTTATATCTTTTTGCTATTAATTTCTAATTTTAGCCGAATGTAAAAGAAGAACATGTAATTGATGCTTTCTGCTCTTTGGAATGTGTTGCATTTCCCTGCGTTTGAAAATAACTTATATTCTGTTATTGCTTAGGTCTGAAGAGTTTTTGCTCTATATTTTAAGCAAGTCATGCATTCATCATACCATTTTGGTATTTCTATCAGTTTGTATACTAAGATCATGAAAATTCATGTCATATCTTTTTATACTAGATACACTCTAGAGAACAGAACAAATTTTTTGAGAGAAAGATGAAGATAACTTACAGAGAAATTGACCGTTTTTTAATGTTATAGTCTAGTTCATCTGACTAAACTGAATTTGGTAAAATATCATGAAAAATTTATGTGACAGGGATTCTGGGGCTGGGGCTAAATATTAAGCTAATCTGTCGGCTCTAGAAGAATATGGGATTTGTTCTCTAATTTGTTCCTCCAAAGAGTCACTGGTATTTCTGGTTCAAGGAGTACTTTTATGGTGATATTACTTTGTCATTTCATTGTATTGGGTAAGGTGAGAAAGAGGTGTCGTTAGGCTTACTTATGTTGGACTAGCTGTACAGATAAACCCAGAATGTCAGAAGGGCCATATGGCCTTAGTACAGCTTAACTTGGTCTCTGAGAAGGATGGATCTCCTTAAACAACTAGCATTAATTTCATCCAAAAAATACCTCTATTATGGGCAGACATTGTGCAAAGTGGTTCAGGGTAAGGTCTAGGAAGTTCACTTCATATTTTATCATTAATATGACATAGCTTCAGTCTATCCTTGTTGGAGGGAGAAGGAAAAATATACCTCAAAGAACATCAGATGCAACTTGGGGTGATGTTTAGGCCCTGGGAGAAGAAAATGAGTCTTGGAAAAGCTTAACCTCTTAGACCTTGGAAACTGAGGTGATTTAGCCAACTCTGACTCTCCTGTTTCGTACACGTAAAAGTCCTGTCTTTCCAAGGTGAGTTTTATGAGCTATATATGGACATAGATGTACTGTCTTCTTAGTGAAACTTCGTATTTGAAAGTGAAGAGCCTTGGGGAAGGAGGCAACTTGACTAGTAAAGCAGTCTCTGAAACTTGTTTTCCAAAATATTACAGTAGTTCCCCCACCCCAGGGAAAGTTTTCCTCATGGCTATTAAGTTGAGGGATGGTAAGTGACCACTCACTGTCTCTCTGCCTCTTGTTCCAACAGGTCCTTTGTCATCCAGCAAATCCCAAGCAGCAATCTGTTCATGGTGGTGGTGGACAGTAGCTGCCTCTGTGAGTCTGTGGCCCCCATCACCATGGCACCCATTGAAATCAGGTATATCCTTTTGTGTGTAGGTCCAGCCACTACTGATGAAGCTGGTAAGGGGGATCAACAGTAAGGAAACCTAGGGGAGAAATCTTAGAGAGGAGGAGATGATATCCTTTCCACTATTAGAGAGAGAGAAGTTGTTAAGGGAGTTTAGTGCCAAGTTTTGAGCTCTGAAATTCAGAGTGAGGAAAAGGAGCATCTTGGAAATATGCCTTAACAACAGTCAACATAACGAATCCCTTAAGTGTGAACGTTTAAAGGCTCAGAAGATCAGAAGGCGTCCGGAATCTTGTCATGGCTTCCATCCTGAGGTAATCTGAGAACCCTTCCTACTCTTTTCCCATCAGATTCGCCATGAGAATCTCACAGTAGTCAAAGAACTATAGCTCAAAAGTTTACTCTTGAGAAAGCAGTCCCTTTCAGGCAAACCAAAGAATATACAGGAAGGCTAATGGTACTCTACTTTCAGCCTCTCAATGCCTTCTTATTTAGTCTGTGCTTAATAGTCTTATCTTATTATATCCATGTATATTTTTTAAAAGCCTCTTTACTATCTTCGCTACTACAAATGTGCTATAATTTTACCACTTTCCACTATTACACATAAAGTGGCTCTTACCATCTTGTTTTACTTCTTTCAAATTGTAGTTAAAATTATTTTCCTGCTTACTAAAAAAAAAATATATATATATATATATTTTTTTTCCTGCTTACTTTTAGACAGCCTTTTTTTTATAAGAAATTCACGTAAAGCAAAAGTGGCAATACTAATGTCAGATCAAGAGTCACAATATATAAATGTGGAATGATAAGCCTTTAAACTCCCCTAACCACACGAAGTCACAACTCTAAAGGCACTACATTTACACCAAAAGTGATGATCAGAGAAAAATTAAACCTAGTACTAAGAAAGGTAAACTTATCACCGATGTAGGTGAATTATGTCCTTCAATGTTGTAGGCAAAAACAATTAAATATGGCAAGAAAAGTTACAGTTTAAAAATTAAGTCCATCCCCCACCTTGAAAAATAGAAAACTTGCCTAGACCAATTACTCTAGGGAGACTGGGAAGATATTCATTTTTTAAAATGCCACCAGAGCCAGCTGAGTGTTAATCTCACCTGTAAATAGCAAATAATTTTAATGTTATTTAAACTATCCAAGTCCTAGAAAATACTTTAAAGTCAGTATAGTACTAAAAAGAATTTGGAATTTATTGAGAATGTTTCCTTCTATATTCGAGGGAGAGTTCAATAACAACGTAAGTTGAAAAGGGCTTTGATAAAATTCAGTGATCACCTCTAATAAAAGCTCTATGTAAAATAGAAATGTGAACAATAGTCCAAAAGCAATAATACCACTTCAATTAAAACCAGAACTGCATACATAGCACTAAAGTCACTAGAGTAAAAATCTTTTCAAGTTAATAAGATAATTTGCTTTGGTAAGTAGATACATGATAAACACTAAAAAAAAAATCAGTATTTTTTTTCTTTAAGTTTCTAGACCCACTGAGATGAGGTCAGTGGAACAGAATAGTAATTCTTATGTATGACAAAGGTTCAATTCAAAGGAGAGAGTATAGAATGGACTTGCATGGTAAATGATGGTCTCATAAGAAATTCTAGGGATTGGATTCATGCTCTTGGATTGGAAGAATTAAAGTTGTTAAAATGGCCGTACTACCCAAAGCAATCTACAGATTTCATGTGATCCCTATCAAATTACCCATGACATTTTTCACAGAACTAGAACAAATAATCCTAAAACTTATATGGAAACATAAAAGACCCAGAATCGCCAAAGCCATTCTGAGAAAAAAGAACAAAGCAGGAGGCATAACCCTCTCAGGCTTCAGACAATACTACAAGGCTACAGTAATCAAAACAGCATGGTACTGGCACAGAAAAAGACATATGGATCAGTGGAACAGAATAGAGAGCCGAGAAATAAATCCACACACCTATGGTCAATTAATCTTCAAGAAAGGAGGCAAGAATATACAATGGGGAAAAGAGAGTCTCTTCAGCAAATGGTGTTGGGAAAGCTGGACAGTCACATGCAAATCAATGAATTTAGAACACACCCTCACACCATACACAAAAATAAATTCAAAATACCTTAAAGACTTAAATACACGACATGACACCATAAAACTCCTAGAAGAGAACATAGGCAAGACATTCTCTGACATAAATTGTCCCAGTGTTTTCTTAGGTCAGTCTCCCAAGGCAATAGAAATAAAAGCAAGATGAACAAATACTATATGCTAACACATATATATGGAATCTAAAAAAAAAGAAAAAAGGTTCTGAAGAACCTAGGGGCAGGAGAGGAATAAAGACACAGACATAGAGAATGGACTTGAGGACATGGGGAGGGGGGAGGGTAAGCTGGGAAGAAGTGAGAGAGTGGCATGGACACATATACACTACCAAATGTAAAATAAATAACTAGTGGGAAGCAGCCGCATATCACGGGGAGATCAGCTCGGTGCTTTGTGACCACCAAGAGGGGTGGGATAAGGAGGGTGGGAGGGAAACACAAGAGGGAGGGGATATGGGGATACATGTATACATAGAGCTGATTCACTTTGTTATACAGCAGAAACTAAAACACGATGGTAAAGCAATTATACGCCAATAAAGATGTTTGAAAAAAATGGGACCTAATCAAACTTATAAGCTTTTATACAGCAAAGGAAACCATAAACAAAACAAAAGGGCATCCTACAGGTTGGGAGAAGATATTTGCAAATGATGCAACTGAAAGGGCTTAATTTTCAAAATATACAAACAACTCGTACAACTCAATAACAAAAATCAAACAGCCCAATTGAAAAATGAGCAGAAAACCTAAACAGACATTTCTCCAAAGAAGAAATACAGACGGGCCAATAGGCACATGAAAAGATGCTCATCATCACTAATTATTAGAGAAATGCAAATCAAAGCTACAATGAGCTACCACCTCACACCAGTCAGAATGGCCACCATCAAAAAGTCTACGAATAACAAATGCTGGAGGGGGTGTGGAGAAAAGGGAACCCTCCTACACTGTTGGTGGGAATGTAAATTGGTGCAGCCACTATGGAAAACAGTATGGAGGTTCCTGATAAAAGTAAAAATAGAGTTGCCATATGATCCAGCAATCTCACTCCTGGGCATGTATCCAGGTAAAACTATAATTTAGAAAGATACATGCAACCCTATGTTCATAGCAGCACTATTTACAATAGCCTAGACATAGAAACAACCTAAATGTCCATCAGCAGATGAATGGATAAAGGCGATGTGGTGTATATATATAATGGAATATTACTCAGCCATAAAAAATGAAATAATGCCATTTGCAGCAACATGGATGAACCCAGAGATTATCATACTAAGCAAAGTAAATCAGAAACAGAAAGACAAATACCATATGATATCATTTATATGTGGAATCTATCAAGTATAAGGAATCTAAAATACGACACAAATGAACATATCTATGAAATGGAAACAGACTCACAGATATAGAGAACAGACTTGTGGTTGCTAAGGGTGTGGGGGAAGGATTGGGAGTTTCGGATTAACAGATGCAAAGTATTATGTCTAGAATGGATAAATAACAAGGTCCTACTGTATAGCACAGGGAACTATATTCAATATCCTGAGATGAACCATAAAGGAAAAGAAAATGGAAAAATATATATATATATATTATATATATAATATATTATATATATTATATATACTATATATTATATATAATATATATGTATCTCAATCATTTTGCTGTACAACAGAAATTTACACAACATTGTAAATCAATTATACTTCAATAAAATTTTAAAAATAAATAAATAAAAAAGAAATTCTAGGGATTGGAGGGACCTTCTTATCCAAGACCAAAGAGTTATAGAAGAAAAACAGATTTATTTAACTATATAAAAATTATAACTTTTTGATGGAAAAACATAACTAAGTCAGTATCCAATTTATAGAACTTGAAAAAATATTTATAAATCAAAGCATAAAGAGCTCTTTAAATTGATAAGTCAAACAACTGCATATAAAAATAAACCGAGGACATGAAAGATACAATTTACTGGGTGATCAGAAAATACAGGTACCAATGAAATATCTAACAATGGCCATCAAAAGCAAAAATACCCTTTAGCTCTGCACCCTCACTCCTGGGCATCTTTACCTAAGGCCAGGGCAGGAGCAAGTATCATTGTTTGGTAAGGACCTATATTCAGCGCTCTTTGTAGCAGTAGAGAACAGATGAGAAGATGAATGACCATCAATAAGAAAAAAAAGAACTGAATAAAATAGACCTAGAATAATGGAGATAGAGAAATTTCCATCAATTAGTAGATAAAAATCATGGTGCAGAAAGGAATAAATAATATGATTTGAGTTTTGTAAAACAGAGCCTCCCTTCCCCCAAATTAAAAGGAAGGCACACACAAAACCTTCCATAGCCAAGTATCTGAAATGATCAGCCCCCTGAGATGTGATCTTTTACTAAGAAGGTCAGTATTTTGCTTTTATAAAATAATCACAAGAGACTTCTCTACCAACAGCCCTTTGCCTCTTGAATGTTCTGCATAATAGGATACAAAGAGTCATTTTGAATACTTTATGCATTGACAAGTGAAATCAGAGATTCTCATTACTAACGTGATGAAATGTAGACAAGTCCATTTCCTGCCATTATCTAGGTTCCAAATGATTTTGTTCGTACACTGGAGAGCAGGGAGGGATATGGGGACTCCACATACCCTGGGAAGTTTAAGGCATCTTGGGATCCACCTCGGCTCTAACCAACCCTGCCTTTCCCTGTAGGAGAATGCGAGGGAGTGTGGGGGTGCGCCGAATCTCCAGGCCAAGATGGTCCTTATCCTGCTCCCTCTGCTTTTGATGCTCTTCTCAAGGTGACACTGATGGAGATGTTCTCTTGGCATGCTAAAGTATGGATAAACTGTGAGCCAAAATATGGTGCAACACAGGAGACATGAAATGTAGTCCAACCATCAGCATCTCATGATATTAAGCTGTGCGTGATATAAACTCTTAGAGATATGTTGACAAAAAAGTTATCTTTTTACTTTGCCAGTCATGCAAATGTGAGTTTGCTACATTATTATTATCCTTCATCAGAAACGGGACTGCAAGTGGGCAGCGTCCCTTCTGCTTGAAACCCATTGAAACCAATTTAAAACTGTGTACTTTTTAAATAAAGTATATTAAAATCATAATCTCCTGGTTTGGGTTTTATTATCATTTTACTGCTGAGAATACAGAATGGAAAGTACATGAAAAAGTCACCCATTCCAGACAGCAAGAAAGGATGGTTGTTGGCAGAGACTTTACTCTACAGCAGATTCTAGACAAGTATTTAACAACTGTTTAGATGCTCCACTCTCAGTTATAAAAATATTTACAGAAGTAAATCAAAATATCATCTACATCAGAAGAATTTATTACACAGAGCTCTGACTTTTGTTGAACAAAACTTCAGTAGAAATCATAATTTGGACGAGAACACAAGCTTCCATAATATTAAAGTGTTGAACTATTTGGGAACAGAAATAGTCATAAATCCTAGGAATTCGTTCTGAGAAGACTTGAAGGAGGAAAAGAACAATGACTACAAATGACTCTCAACCTTATTGCTTGAGAATATGACTTCTGGCTTTCCCCATAAACAAGAGATGAAATTTGGTCTTATATATAACAGAATATGAAACTACCCAGACCTGTAAGCATTTCTAAATTTCTGAACCAAAGAAAACAGTGTCCATTGGATCATGATTACCAAATAACCATTCCAAGTGGAATAATTTCTATGCCTAGGTAGAAACGAGAATGCCTTTCTTTAGAGGACAAACATCTAAAAGTCATGTGGAAAAATCAACTTAAACTCTTTTTTAAAAAGCCACATTATCCTGTTGATATTTTAGAAAAACTGATGTAATACTACTTTATCCTAAAATGATTCCAGCATTTATAGGAATAACAATACTACATTGTTATACATCTTTAAATTACTATTCCTCCAACCCACAAGGTCTTCCTGCTCCTCAAGCATGCTAAGTGAGCACCTGCCTCAGGGCCTTTTCACTTGCTATTCCTTCTTTGTGAGATACTCTTTCCCCCAGATATCTGCATGCCTTCCTCCCTTACCTGCTTCAAGTCCTTCCTTCTTTGGCAGTCCACCCTGACCTCCTTGTTTACAGTTGTAACTTCCACACCCCTCCACCCTTCTCTCTTCCCTGCTTGATATTCCACCATAGCAGTTATCACCATTGGATTTGTTTATTGTTTGTCTCTCCCCAGGTGAATATAAACACCAAGAAGGCAAGGATTTTGTTTGCTGCTTTTTAATTTTCTCACTGCTATATTCTCATCTCCAAGGAGAGAAGAGTAGAGTGTCCAGCTCAGAGCAGACCCTCAATAAACATTTAAGCAAGTAAGCAAGAGATAGTAGTAGTATCTACTACTACATAGTATCTACTAGATACATAGTATCTACTACTACATAGGGGGTGACTGTGTATACATACCCCTGTGGTATAGTGCCATGTGGGAGTATCTGCGTTACTGCAGAGAGCAAGGAGTAATACCATATTCTCTATTATCCTGCCATGCTAATTTTTGAAGACTTCTATTTGCAGTATTAATGATTGATGCCAATCCTATCCAAAGGTATCCTATCACAGAACATTTTATTAAAATGTTTGGTTTGCTGCTTATAATTAAGATAAACTATAAAGTGATACAGTTTAACATAGCATTATATGGCACAATTAGTTATTAAAATTATAAGCTTTGACATTTAATATAGTTGGTAACGGATTCAGAAGGCACCTAGAGCTAATCATAGTGTAACAATCTAGCAATATTCTTCCTAAAATGTAGAAAGCTTTCATATATGTGAAAATTCATAAAAATATAGAACAATTGCAATATTTATTGAAGGTAGATTAATAAAACACAGCATAGACAAGAATAATGGTGTGATACCTTTATCTGTCCTAAAATTAACAACAGGGCAACTCCATATACTATACAGTCATTAGATTAAGGTGACATAGGACACTAAAATAAGATCGTAATGGCAGTGGTAAAAACTACTATTTAATGTCTGAAGTGGTTTTAAAATAAGGAAATGTAGCATTATTATTCAAATTATGAGCAGTACAGCACTACAGGGGATAATACTTCTCTTGTTATAAGAGACTGTATAGTTTAGTATATTAAAATCATCGGCAGAAGAGCACAGTTTTATTACTGTCAATATTAGAGGTCGTAATAACTTAGCAGACCCTTGAGGGCCATTTGCAGTGTCTGCAATTTGGGAGCTTTGTGAAGATGCCCCTAATTGGCACATATATGCTGGGGAGCCTGTTGGGGGTATTTCTACTCATGTGACTTTGTCTTATATATCCAGCTTGTAGCAGCTGTAATTCCTGCTGGGGACTTTGCAGGCATCATTTCCCCTAATCCAGTGATTACAAATCCTGGGCAACTTTGCCCACTCGGGAACATTCAGCAATATCTGGAAACATTTTTTGGTTGTCACAATTTGAGACAAGAGGAGGTGCTACTGGCATCTAGTGGGTAGAGGCCAGGGATGCTGTTAAACATCTCCAAATCCTGGGACAGACCACACAACAAAGAATTATTTAGCCAAGCATTTCAATAGAGCTAAAGTTGAGAAACCCTGCTCTAATCCTTTAACAATCAATAAGTTTTGTTTTTACAAATAGATGCCACAGACCTGGATCACCACGTGGCATCTAAATTGTGCACGTTTGCTCCACCAATGCTAGGAATTCTTTACATAGTGTAAGATACTAAAATACAGATTCAATTCAGTAGCAATCCAGGTATATCATATACTCAGATGATGGGGTCCTTCTTGTCCTCCAGGCCTCAGCAGTCTTCCACTGAACACCTGGGAATCCTCGGTCACTGCCTGCTGTTTGCTTCAGAGCAAGGTACTCATGGGGCGCTGGCGTTTTCCCGTTCACTCTCAGTCTCCCCTCCCCACACCTGTAGGAGGGAGCTCAACTGTCTTGTTCAATTCTGGATTCCCGATGCTGAGAATTGCTCCTCAACTTCAGTGACACCCAGGAAGTGTTTGCTGAAGGAATAAATAAACCACCCCCACAATACCATTTATCAAAACCTATTTACAAGTTACTACGCAGAGAACTTTCCGTCATCATTTCCTACATCTGCTGTTATTCCCATTTCACTGATGAGGAAACTGAGGCTCAATAAGAAAGTTACCCAAATTGCTAGAGCCAGTAAGAGGCAGGGCCTTATGCCACACCTTTCCCCCTTAACCATTACAATACTATATACCATATGCATATGTATCAGTACAATGTACTATAGTCCCACATGGCAGCAGACCCCAGTCCCCTTGGATAGGTAGGAAGTCAGGATGGCAATACTTTCTAGTTTAGGGTACTCTAATTCAGCAGCATTTGGGCACACTGAAGGCAATATACAATAGTAGATTATAGTGATATTTTTGTAAAATATGGTTATAAACAGAATAATATGACACTGTGGCTATATCTGTAGTATATTCAAAATACAGTCCTTCATACTCACATGCACATTATAGGTAATGCAGGATGGTTTAAACCAGGAGTCAGCAAGCTTTTTCTATAAAGGGCCAGAGTGAATATTTCAGACATTGTGGGCCATGTCGTCTATCTCTGTTGCAACTATTGAATTCTGCCACCGTAGCACAAGAACCCCTGTGTTCCATTAAAACTTTCTTTAAGCACACTGAAATTTGAATTTCATATATTTTCACATGTTGCAAAATATTATTTAGAGCTTTATTCACTTTATTTGAATGGTATTTAAAAATGTAAACCCCACTCTTAGCCTGAAAACTGTAGGCAGTGGGCCAGATTTGACACGTGGGCCATACTGGTCAACCCCTTGATTTAGAAGATTGCAGCTGACAATTTTTAAGGCTCTCATTACGTGATAAATTAGGAATATCCTTGCAACTTACAGGCACGCATGCTAGAATTGTGTCAGCACTATCAGTATGGGAGCTTCTACAGTACAAATATGACCACACGATTTTTACTTTAACATCACACAAACTAGTACTGTTTGAGACACTGTAAGTACCCTAGTATAATCTAACGCCTTTATATGTATGTAACTACAAACATAAATAAAAAGCATAACTCACTACAGAGTGCTAGCATTACTGCTACTCGAATTGTAAGGTGAGGGTGTAGGCTGACATAATGTAGTTCAGCACAGTATATTATCATTTCTGTTCCCACAATTACATGTAATAAAGTGAAACATAAAATCACATTGCTGCTGCCAGCATTGGCTGCCTTAAAGCAGTTACTTCCCTCAGCCTATGCTGTACTGTGTGGCCCTAAACTATAATATTGTGTGTCATACTGCTATATCCCATGATGTTAGGCTACCAAGAATCTTGTTAACAAAAATCCTATACCAAATGACACCATATTGTAATTACCCTGGCTCTTAATGGCTAACAGTAAACCAGTGATTAGAGAGAAATATTTGAGTGGCACCTTTGCAGTAAGTTACTGTCACAGCAACATGATATGCACTACTAACTGTAGCATCAAGAAGAGTCCTAAATTATAGTCCTACTCTTCTTATATTTATCAGTAACTCTGTATTGTCCTTGAATGTGCTATTGCATTATGCTACCACATACTCTCCAAGCTATAGCAATAAACTTGGGGTAGAGAGGGGAGCATTTATTGAGTGCTGACTGTGAAAAGCACTTCACAAAAATTATGTCACATAATCCTCACAGTAAGAGTGCACACAAGCCGTGAGAAGGGGCATGTTGGAGACGACAGGTGTGAGGTTCAGAGATTACAGGACTTGACCAAGTCGCACAGGCAGTGATGGACAAAGCCCTATTTACTTTGCCACCTTGTCAACGTTACTTGTCAATTACACTGTCAGTAATGCTGGCACCAGCATTGCTACTGTATTATCCCATGTACTGTCTTAACAGAAAATTTGGCAATATTATTATTCCACAGTATGGTGCACCAATGACCACTCTACTATGATTTCAGTCGCAATAACACAATTACGCTCTACATATTGTACTTTTTCTAACAATAACGCTGCCCTCCCTTGTCTGTAGTCCTACCTTGCTTCTAGTTATGAGAACAATACACCTGCTGTGCTAGTGCAGCCTGCAGTTTTAGTCGAAACAGCAAAAGTGCTAATAGGGAGCCCAGTGGTCTATACAGTACTATATCCTATGCCTAGAAAACCACCATTGCGACTGCAAGTTTTCAGTAAAATAGTTAAAGAAGCGTCACTGCTCCTCAAAGGCAGGACCATGGTCTGTGACTTCGTCATTTCACATCACTAAAAGCTTGCAATTTGCCCAGCACACTTAGGAATCGCTTGGGTTCTATGCCAGCTCTGATATTGAAAGTAATCCCTTTGCTGCGCTACTCCACATGAGAGTCCTATAATTTTAGCTTTGTTAGGATATTATTGCTAAGCCATGTCACACTAGCTTCCAACTTGGAAGCAGTTCTGCCACTACAATAACTAGTGTGTGATATCTATAATTTTAGCAGAAGTACACAACCAGTCTGACACTTAAATTTTAAGTATTCACAGAATTGATATACCATAATGCATTTTCGTTTAGCACAGTAGTAAAACAGAATTCTGAAAAGACCACACATATCATGAGAGTCCTAATATTTGTAATTTGTAGTTTTATATGAGTATCGTATATCATTTTAGGTTTCATTAGTATTATTTTTAGTTTTAGTGTTGCTGTAACTACAGTATGTCGCATTTAGCATACTACTCTGACGCTACCAAGAGGAATACATGACTATTACATAAGGCGCGATCTTTGAAGTCAGACAGTCAAACATAAGTTTGAGTCACAGCTTCACAACTTAATCCTTATGTAATTTTGCTCTAAGTACCTGGTAGTTGTAAGTCTCAAGTTTCTCAACTACATGATGGAGCTAATCACAGAACCCAACTCACAGTATTGTCCTGAGGTTTAAATGAGACGTATCTAAATGAGAAATACTTCTAATTGCACAAGATATGGTGATTTCAATAATTATTAGTTACTACTATTTTAATTATTTTTACTATTATGTTAATACTGCATACTCATTCTGGTAATAATACTACTAGTAAGCTACTTAGAAATAATATTACTATATAATAAGCTATCAACTATTTGAACCAATTTTGTAGCAGCAAAGCTACCATCTTATGCTGCATTGATCTCCGCTACTTTCTTCTGTTTTAATACTATTAATGGTAATTTTAACTCTTTTCTTTTGTCCACAACTTTATACCATTCTATCCTAAATTATACCGTATCTCTAATGTTGGTAGTTCTCAGACATTACTACTTACGATAGGCTCTCTGTGATTGAGTCATTTTGTACTGGCTGTAAACTTGACAAAGAAAGGTATTTGTATAGCTTAACCTATAGACTGTTCTATTTTAATTTTACATCCCACTTGGATGTATTAAAGGCATCTCAATCTTGATATGCCCCAGATAGATCTCTGTATTTTATCCTCCAGTCCTGCTACGCCCTCTTTTCTCATCTTGGTAAACAGCCTCACTGTCCCCACCACCATGGCCCAGTGGCATAATCCAAATGCTTATGAACCACCTTTGACTCCTCTCTTCCAATCCCCTAGGAAGTCCTGCTGACTATCCCTTCAAAACATATTCAAAACCTTTCAACAATATTTTATCTTTACCACTAACCTTAGTACAAGCCATGAGACTCTCTTCATAGAACAAATGAAGTAGCCTACTCAGAGGTCTCTGTGCCGTTCTTCACTGCCCGCCTCCTACCCCTGGATCCATTTTCCTCAGAGAAGACAGGTCAAGTTGTGTCACTTTGCTTATTTTTTTCACTGGAGGTGCATTGATATCACCAACGTACTTCAAACTGCATAAAAATATAAGATGGTTTGATGGGTGAATAGAAAGATAGTAAACTGGGTAGCTTTGAGTCAGTTTCTTAACCTGTCTGAAATGTAATCTTCTCACCTCTAAACAGGGAAATAAAAGGCCTCCTTACAAGATAATTATTGGGAATAAATGTTTTCATGTAGGTCAAGTGTAAAGATGGTTCCTGGCACAGAGGAAGCACACACTAATATCATTCGTTATTCAAAGTCATGGTATAGATCTTATACAATCAAAATGAATTTTACTAACAACCAGAACCAGCTCTTGTGCTTCCCATCCAGGCTACCCACAGACACAAGTACAAGCAGAGAGGGCCTTGTCTGAACCTCTCATTGCTCCCTTTTCAAATCTCAAATAAAAATTCCCAACCATGTGGTAGACATCTTAAGTGAATGCAGACCATTGCCCCATGGAAGCATATGAAACCCATTTGGGTGAAAGCAAGTGGCACAAAGCCTGACAAACACCATGGAACCTCCCCTAATGAATTGCAGTTTGGAACTAGAACTGCTTTTGGTTTTAGAAAGAATGAAATTATTCTAAGATCTGATGATAGAAAATCAGCTGGTGTGGGGAAGGTGAAAGGTGCTGCTATTCTTGAAAGGACAAGGCCTTTGGAAGAAAATGTCTAAACACGCCAGAATTAAAGTGCAACCTTTGTTTGTAAACTCATAAGATTATGGGTTTAGAATTAATTCGAGTTGAGTCCTTTCCAGTTACCAGTAACCTAACGCTTGGATCTATTATGCAATCATGACTCAGTAAGTCCTTCAGAACACCACTTTCAGACACGATGGGAATTAGACGGACTTTGTAAATATTTGAAGTTGCCAGTTTAAAATTAATTTGACTTATTTGCTTTCTGGTTGCCAGCAACTTACAAAAGTTGGAGCTTTTTCTGTAATCCTACATATCATTCATGAATCTTTTAAAGAATTTATTTGGAAAAACTATAGAGTGGAACTCAGCATACCCATTGCTGAAAATGAAACATTGGTGGTAGGTGATAATAGAGAAAGGGGGAAAAAAAGATGAAATAAAATTTGCCCTTGATGTGTCAATTAAACTTCTAAGTCTAAACACCATAATTCAGTTAGAGATGTAGATGCTGTATTTAGTTCTATTGTTGGACCCAATTAATTTTTGTAAACGACTTCATTGAAATATAATTCACATACTATACAATTCACCCATTTAAAGTGTACAATTCAATAGTTTTTTGTATATTCACAGTGATGTGCAATCATCACTACAATCAAATCACCCCAAAGGAAATCCCAGACTCATTAGCAGTCACTTCCATTTTCTCCTCTTTCTGACCGCATCCCTAGGCACCCACTAGTCTACTTTTTTTTTTTTTTTTTGCGGTACGTGGCCTCTCACTGTTGCGGCCTCTCCCGTCGCAGAGCACAGGCTCCAGACACGCAGGCTCAGCGGCCATGGCTCACGGGCCTAGCCGCTCCGCGGCATGTGGGATCTTCCCGGACCGGGGCACGAACCTGTGTCCCCTGCATCAGCAGGCGGACTGTCAACCACTGCACCACCAGGGAAGCCCTAGTCTACTTTTTGTCTCTATAGATTTGTCTATTCTGATTATCTCATATAAATGGAATCATATGTGATCTTTTGTGTCTGGCTTCTTTCACTTAGCATAAAGTTCCTGAGGTTCATTAATGTCATAGCCTGTGTCAGTACTTCTTTCCTTTTTATTGGTGAATAATATTCCAAATGTGACTTGGCCACATTTATTTATTTTTTTTTGGCCACATTTATTTATTCATCTGTTCATGGACATTTGGGTCTTTTCTGCATTTTGACTATTATGAACAGTGCTGCTATGCACATTTGTATTTAACTTTTGTGTGGGCATATATTTTCATTTTCCTTGGGTAGATACTTATGAGTGGAATTGCTAGATCATACAGTAATACCACATTTAATATTTTGGGGGACTGCCAAACTGTTTTTCAAAGTGGCTGCACTATTTTACATTCCCACCAGCATTGTATGAGTAATCCAATTTCTCCATATGCTTGCCAATACTTATTATCTTTTTTTATTATTATTGTAGCCATTCTAGTAGATGTGAAATAGTATCTCATGATGGCTTTGATTTGCTGTTGCCTGATGGCTAATGATGTTGAGCATCTTTTCATGTGTTTATTGGCCATTTGTATATTTTCTTTGGAGAAATGTGTATTCAGATCCTTTGCTCATTTTTTAAATTGTACTGTTTTTCTTTTTGTTGTTGAATTGTAGCAGTACTTTATATATCCTGGATACAAATCCCTTCTCAGATACATAATTTGCAAATATTTTCTCACAATCTCTGGGTTGTCTTGATTTTTTTTTAATGGTAAACTATGTTGCTTTCTCTTAAATTTCTGGCATCTGTCTGGCTTACAAAATGCTTCCGTGTTTCTCTGTGGATGTTTCCAAGAATTTCAGACCTCTTGTGTGCTGTCCATAACTGAACTTTGTATCCTCTTTTCTCTTATCCCAGATCTACTTCTTTGTAAGTCTTTTCTCTTCAGCCAACTGGTCAACCAAGGCAGAAAGTAACTTCTTAAATCTTCTTTCTCATCACCCATCTCAGGTCCTCTCCTGCACCAAGTAATGTTTCATTTCTGCTTGCAGCCAGGTGTTTGAAATCCTGATCATCTACTATCAAAGTCTGGATCATGTTTTCATCATGTCTCTTCTGGACTCTTTCAACAGCCAAATCCATGTCCTTGCCTTCCAGTTTGGCCCTTCTAAATGCAAAAAAATGATGACACTCCCATGGGATACTAATGGTTACAATCACTGTCTCTGAAATCATACTTTCTTAGTTCAAATCCTGGCTCTTCCATTTAACCTCTGTTTCTCAATTTCTCATATGTAAAATAGGGAATGATAATAGTCCCTGCTTCATAGGGTTGTGTGAGAATTAAATGAATTATTATCTGTGAAATGCTATAAACAGTGGCTGGGATATGATAAGCATTCAGTAAATGTTAGCTAATCTTATTATTATAATTAGTTCTTCTTCTTTTTTTTTTACCATTAATTAAAACTTTTCCAAGGCTTTTCTAACCTATGGGATAAAGTTGAAATGCATTGCTTTGGTACATAACGTGCTCCATGATCTGCAATATAAGCTGAGAAGAAGCTACTGTGAGCACAAAATCCTTACAGGGGTTTTATACCTTCACTTTTCAAAATGTGATACTGAGTTTAGAATTATCAGGTGTAACTTCTTTCCAGGTATTGTTGCTTTACTACCACTAGAGAACATGTATTGTGGACTTACCCCGACCAGGCAGAATGCTAAGCACTCTATGCACTGCCCACCTTAATTCTTACGTCTGCCTTATAAGGGGGTTAGTGTTGCTATGCCCAACTTCATAGCTGAGATAAATGAGTTGGTAAGTCTGTTTGTCCAAGATCACACAAGTAGGAAGGAGAGAAACTTGTATATGGTCTCAGGTCTCTTGGACATCATGTTCTAAGCTCTTGGCTCTGCCTGTGGAAGTTTCTGAAGAGGTGTCCACAGACATTCTCAAAGGCAGTGTGGGAAGGAATTTCAAGTACTTGTATCATACTTGTCATTCCTGAATGGGGTATATCTTCTATCTGGGAAGTCTTTACAATATTATCCAGACATCTGAAAATTCCAAGGACAAGGACATTTTAAATGTAGTTTCTGAAAGCTCTTGCTAAGCAGAAATATCCCTCCCCTGGGGGTAAGTGCTTTCCTTTTCTGGTTGGACTATGGCGGATTAACTCACTTGGCTGAAGCCAGTGATCTTAGACCCAGCTTTCTTCCTTTCCCAGACAGCTCCTCACACAGGGTGAAGGATCAGAGGAGAATATGAATATTTAAGAAAGTCATCTCCTTCTTCAAGAAGTAACTCAAGGTACTCGGGCATTGGTGAGTGACTCAGAGCTGTCATCTTAATATGCAGAGACAGCACATTCCTAACTGTGTGCACAGGAGGTCTTCATTATCTGAAGATAATTGGTGCTGGAAAAATACTACTTAACATAAATCCATCAAAAGTAGGGACTAAATTTTGAAAATAAACTGTAAAAAAACAGTTACTTGAGGCTTTGAAACAAAGATAGCAGTCATGAAAAGAAGCTTATTTTATTTCATTTTCAACAAAATAGATCAAAATAGAGGGTAAGATTAAAACTCTACCCTCTTAGAAAATATATAATATGAATTGAATATTTCTTTTCAGTTGTTCTGACGGAATTGTATAATAGAAAAATTCAACTTTTCTTGAACTTGTGTAACACTGTCGTAAAGTGTCTATCTCCTTCAAAATTATTCAAGGGTTTTACAAATTTTCTGATTTCTCTTACTGTTTGATATTCAAATCATTCTCATTTAATGCTCCAATTACATCCTCAACATGGTTGATTTTCTCTTTTGGTTTAACTCTGCCCAATCCTCCTTGGTCCACGGCTTTGGGTATAGCTAACTTGATTCTTCAACTTCCCAGGACTCCAAGAAATTTTGCATCCTTTGCAAAGTTTGAAATTTCATTTTGCAGTCAATTTGCCTTGTATTTGCTTTATGTTGTCCAGTGTTTACATTACACAATCAACTTGAGACAGACCAACAATGATGTTGACCCATTGGGTTGGGACAGGAGCTGATGTTAAACAGAGAGAGCTCTATAAGAGGGGACAATTTTAAATGGTATTTTTGTGCTATGCCTTTGCTTCCATATGCAAACTCATAATTTTGACACCTCTCATTATTGGCATCTGATTTTCCAAATCTCAGACACAAAGATCCATTCTGGGCTCAGGTACCTTGAATCCTTTAATATTATCTAGAGTTTGCTCCCATGGCTAACTCACTTTTCAGGTGTCAGTTCAATATGAGCTTCTGGAATGTACCTCCACTGACCCCTCCACTTCACCCTTGAATCACCCTTTTACACGACCTTCTATTTATCTCCTTAATAGCACTTAATAAAGGAGATAGAGATCTGACCTGTCTACTTTCTGATTTCTGTTTCTGAGTCCAGGACATATGTTTCAGGAGAACAAGGACTTTGTCGATTCTCCTTTACACACACAAAAACTGTCTTAGTCTTTGTTAGGTGGAAAACAACACTTTACAATGTGCAAAGAGGTATGTGGAGAGAGCTTGGAGGCACTCCGTGTGCCCGGTTTCCCCGATCTGAAGACCTTAAACCTCTTCCTTGGGGCCATTGAAGGAACCTTTGCTTCTTTCTAAGATACAGAAGCCAACTGAGACATTTTAGATTGTGGGGAAGCCTTCATGAGGAATTTTCCAGGATTAAGAATTAGATACAAAGGAAGTTATTAATTTATGTACATTCCCCCTACCTAAGGATTTTTGCCTTATTGTCAAATTAATCACTTTATTTTCCCACTGAAGGAGAAAAGAGACACGGGAAGCCAGATAAACGGTTCATTTGCTCATGAATTTTCATCAGTCTTTCTCCCAGGACTCTAAGGTTTACTTAAAAGGGCAATTTTCTCTACATTTTAAAGGCTAACTAAAATTGGGAATATCATGAGAAAAATGCTTCCTTGTAACTCACGGACCATTACTGGATGATCCAGATCAGATTCTGCTTGGTGCCAAAGGGAGATAGTCCCGAAGTCCTTGAAACAAAGGAATGGTAAAACTAAACAAGATACAGAAAGATCAGGAATCCGTTTTCCATTGCTAAGACCCCAGAAACCTATAAAAGCCATTGTTTTATGGGAACACTTAGCAAAGTACTGCCCAAGTCCATTTTAAAGGCTTGAAATCCTTTGACATATGGCAGTCATTATGTGTGCTCAGCTGTCTATCTTGCACAACACTTTTTTCTTCCCTCCCCCAAGGAAAGCATTTCTGAGGCCCTACGTTTACCATATTTTACAAGAAGCACTTAGTGGCAAGCAAGGCTCAGAAGCAGTCTCAGGAAGAACAGTCCTGGCTAAGAGCTCCAGGAGCACCAAAGCATTTTGTCTCAAGTGGAAGCCTTGAGATGAAGCTTTTTCAGGTTGGAAGGGGGCATACATTGCTAATTGGGTTTTACTTTAGAAAAAGGTCTAATGACTCAGACATCGTAGGCGGCAAAATGTAGCATATTGTCTTGCTTGGCCTTTTCCCAAAACAGGAGGATATGTGGGTGTCATTGGGCTTTTGGGGTGTGTTGGGATTTCCCAGAGAGCAGGTGATGGAAATGACAGAAAAATCAAGGCAAACTCTCTCAGGATACCTCTGCGGCTCCCTTTGTTTCAGAGCATGTGCTGGATTCCTCATCACCAGCACGCTCAGGATAAGATGTTCCTGAGCTCTTGGAAGAGCAGGTAGAGACTTTCCCCGTAGCCCTCCTCCTCCATCCTTACTGTGGGAACAGTAGGTAAAATATATCCATATTGTATTCTTGGAAAAGTCTCTGCAAAGCTGCCTTGATGTGGTTCTTCTTACCAAAACCATCCAGACTGTCCCCAGGAAGTAAAAATAGTTGAACCCAAGTATGTAAGGCAGTGCAGTCCAGGTTCAGATCAACTATGGAAGCCATAATATGTTCTCGACATTCCTTCTTGATCTTGGCCCAAACCAGGATGAGCGAGACCTACAAGAAACAAACGATGCCCTAGTTTAGAGTTTGCCACCCGTCAATAAAATCCATCCTCCACACCAGAATGCCTGGGAAGAAATTCACATGGATGTTTGCTTTCCCAAAATGTTAAGAGTTTTTATCAAAAGAGCACACAATACACTTTTATTTTCTGCTAGCAGGAGACCCTTATTCACCCTTCTTGCAATACCAAACTGAAATCAGACTAAAAAAGGTGGGTCCAGAGAGGGTGATTTCTCATCTTTTACTCATCCCCAGTCAAATTCAGGCTTCCAAAAGAAAAATAAGCTCAACTCCAGAAACTCTGAGTTGTAGTGTGTTGCTTTTTTGAAGCCTTTTGGGGAGATGGCAAAGGGGAAACTGTACTATGCAATACACAACAAAACTATGAATCCTCTTTGGCCATCCATCTTCTAAAGTCTTATGCATCACCTTAGCTGCTCACACCCAAATCTTCTCTAAAAACCAACGTCTCCATTCTTCAGCCAGCTCCTCCCAACTTTCCCTCTTGAGTAGCCACTTATCTTTTTTTTAGGTTAATTTTTACAGAAGTTAGATTAAAAAAAAATTAATTTAGCTCTTTTCTCTTCTTCCAATTCTTTTCTCTATCCATTATCCTCACAAGCAAAGTAAATCAAACAGCGAAAACCTTAGAATTCACGGTGAAGGCAAGGCTGTGAATGCTCACAAAAATGTATACCTATTACTCATCATTTATTAAACACACATGCACACAGATTTAGTAGGTATATGTTCTTTGCAGCATTATTTATCATAGTGAAACTTTAGAAACAAACTAAATACCTCTTAGTCAAATATTGATTAAATAAATTACACAAAATCCTTATGATTGAATGTTACACAGTTGTTAAATATTGTGTTTTCAAATGATTTTCATCACTTGAGATATGTATATGGTATAATATTAAGTGGAAAAATAAAAGCAAGGTAAAAAGTGTGAGTAAACATTATATTGCCAAGTATAAATAACTATAAGCATCTTTACATAGGAAGAAAAAAAAAGAAGGTATGATCCCAACATTTTAAGAGTAAGATTATCTTTGGACTATGGAATTATGAATACTTTTTTGATATATATATATTTTTTGTAATTTCCTAGTCTTCTAATCCTTCCATCATTTTTACTGAAGACCTTCTAGGTGCTGGAGCTACAGCCATTAACAAGCTAGTCCATGCTCTTTGGCATTAAAGCTTTTTTTTAATACTGTAAGCTCCGTGAGAGTAGTATCTCTATCTATCTTAATGTAACATACCCCTAGTTTATCTTTTTGTTCAATATTCATTCACCTTTTTCTATTAAAACAATATCCTAATTTCTCCTTGGGAAACCACTTGTTTCCCATTGTCAGCCAAGTAGCTCATGGGGAATTGATGCAACTCTAAACTCCAGGAGCAAGCCTTGATTGGTTTAAACTATCAATCTCTTCTACTCACATAGCCATGGAAAAAGGAAAAACATTTCACAATATGAAACTAATTAAATTAGGTATAAATAAGATATAAGATCTTTGGTCATGGTGTTTGCCAAATCTCTTACTGGTCTTCCTATTCCCCTCTTGCTTGCCTAGAGCCATAATGCCTACCGAGATTAGCATGATCTCTTTAGAACAAGAGATAAGTCTTCCACCCCAAACCCTGAGATGGTGTCCTATCCCACTCAGAAGAGGATGCAAGCACCTTATTGTAGACTGCAAGAGCATGGTGGGGCCCCTGCTCACATTTCCAAATATAGCTTCCCACTGGGGCCCTGCTTACCATGGCTGGCCCACATACCTTCTTTCTGCTCCTGTCCATCCTCAGAGCCTCTGCTCTGGGCTTTTTCTGCAGACGGTGGCATGGCTGACTTCTCACCCTTGGGCTCAGATCTCTGTTCCCTCGCAGGGGCACCTTTGACCACCTTGGCTGAAGGGGTTGGTCCACACTGCCATTCTTTCCTATCAAATCACCTCACTGTAGAGGCCTTGAAGTCCCAGCCAGCACCTGGAATTGTCTGCAAGTGTCGTTGTTTGTTCATTTCTGCAGGAACCTGGTCTCTTTTGTTCAGCACTGTACATACCTCAGGAGGTGGAAGTGTGCCAGCATAGAGTGCTCAGTGGCTGTGAACTGACTGAATAAGTGAACAGCCCAGCAATATCTGTGAGCTGTATAGGGTAGAGGTTGTGAGGCACTGCCCATCTGTTTTTGATTTCTTGGCTGTGTGTTCTTAGGGGAATTGCTTCACTTCTCTGGGCTTTAACCTCCCCACCTCAAAAGTGGGATGGAGAGTGCCCACTGGGTAGGGTAATGGTGAAGCTGATAAGCATGAATTAGCATAACTTGGCACTTAGCAGGAAGGTAATAAATCTCCCCTCCTACATGGGACCTGGAATTGCAAGGTCAGCATGGAGCTTTTCAGGTTCCTGATGTCATGAGCTTTATGGTCCTTGTTCGGGCACACTTGGGTTTCTGAATATGGTGCTACCAGAGGTTCCATGGCTGACCATCCCTTTTGTTCAAATCCTATGTTTTTATTTGAGAGTCACAGGCAGCCCTGTCAATGAAAGGAAAGCTTTCTGTGAGCCACACCACATGTAAAACAAAGCTTCAAAATGAGCCGTAAAGGAAAATGCATTCCCTGGCCAGCACGGGGAAGAACATTTCAGGGCTGAGAGGTGCCTACGTTTGAGGCTTAAGGGTCCAGCCCAAGTAGAGATCATAGCCCAAGAGAACAGAACGGAGAAAGGGGAAGGAAGGCCTAAAGTTGGCCTGTCACTCCTGGATGAAAGGCTATTTTCTCTGCTACCATGCAGCCTGTGGTGAGAGTCCTGGTTAGCTACAAATCAAAGCTGTAGACAGGGAAGATGACCTTACTGGAAAAGCAAATGGCAGCCCTCACTTGTGTTCGGGAATATGTGCACTAGAGAGATGATTCCAACAGCTAAGCTAACTTGTGGATGATATGAGCCCAATTAATTCTCCACTCTTCATGCTGATAGAGGCAGAGTCAGCCTGGGAAAGGGAGGCAGAGGAGGGTGGCTGCTGTCCAAGGCCCCTTCAGAAGATCCCATTAGCCAACAAAATCTCTCTGTAAAGATTTCCCTGTCCCAGAGGAGCAGCCAGCTTTTGTGGACCTGACCAATAGTTACTGCAACAAAGCACTAGGTCATCCAACAAGGCACATCGTCCTAGGAGTTTGCTGCTTTGGAAAGCGAATGATGACTTCGAACAACGGGTGGGACTTAGGTTTACAATATACTCAGAGACATTTCTTGAGGGCTCCCAGCCTTAGCTCTGAGCATCCGTGTGATGCATTCATGGCTACTCACTCTCTAGTCTCTGAGACGTGAAGCTACCTGACTGCATAAGAAGCTGGCAAAACAACAGAACTGGGCACTATCGTCATGATACGTAGCTTTTTACAGTTCACAAAGTATTTCCACACGCATGATCTCATTTGTCTCCACTCTGTGAGGTAGGCTGGGTGAGTATTCCCATCTCCCTCGCCTCAGAGATTAGGAAATTGAGGCTTGGAGAGGCTAAGCTACTCGTCCCAGACTAGGTAATGGGAGTGCTGGGATTTACAGCCAGAGCTATGACCAGAGCCCATGCCTACTGAACCACATGTGATATATCTGTTGGCGAGGTTTATGCCATGAAATTATTTTAAAGAATTGAATCCTCACTATCATCTGAGATCCCAGATTTGAAAATTACGAAAGCAAGCATCCTGGTTTAAGAATCAAATGTCAGTTCCCTGGAGCAAGCCAGTTGACAACTTGAGGGCCATCAATTGTCCTATACCCTTGGCTCACCAAAAGCAGCCTCAGCATGACCACTGCCTAGAAATTTAAAAGGAGGAAGATGAGCTCTTCTAGAAATATGGAAATCCAGTGGGAGACAGTCAGCTAGGTGTGCTCTTCCCCTTACACCCCTTTGTTGCTGGAACTACCCACCCTTCAGTATGTCAGCAGGACCCCCCAGGCAGTACATTCAACACATTAATTATCATATGGGAAAGATGCATGTTTGTTTAAACCGGCAGGTTCTTTAACTTCTATGACTCTTACAACTTCCTAAAGACCCCCAGGCTCTTTGTTGAACTGAAGAACCAAATTAGGCTTAATATGATTTAATGTAAAGGTCTGAATTATGCCTTGCATATACTTTCTGGGAGATGAAAGGACCAATATGCTTATAAAGTTCTATTACTCTTTATAAAAGACTTTTAAAATGTTGGAAGTACCTCCTGGCTAGGGAAAGGATTAGATGCCCGGCTTTCAGTTCGTTACTCCTAATATAAACACACGGTATCCCCAGTGCTCAGCATCACTTGACTGTCTTTATACAAATTAAACAGATGGAAGGCCTTGGGCCTTTGTCTCTGAAGTCAGTTCAATGACTAGGGCAAAGTGAGATGTTTCGTCTGATTAAAGGCTCCGCTCTTCAAAGCCATACCTTCTTCCATTTGGGAAATGACAGTGTTTATGGTGCCTGTGCCCAGTTGGTGAATGGACGGAGTAGGTAGTAAACAAATCTCTCTTTGTGCCGAAAAATACCAGTGCTGGTAAAAAAGAGGAGGCCCAAGTGGTCCATGTGCTGGCACATGATGCAAACCCAATGGCATGTAGATCCTTTGGGGATGCTATCTGTCAGATACCGGCATCAGATGCCTTGGTGAAGATAAGTGTAAAGGCATGCTGCTTACAATTAAAAAAATATTTCTAATTTTTAAAAGTGACATATCTGTTACAGAAATTTGGAAAATATAGAAGAGAAAAAAAAATCACCCCCATGATCTTGCAATCCAGAGATCAACACTATTATCATCTTGTTACCTATGTTGCCATTATTCTCCAAATACTTAATACAAAGTTTTTTTCTTTGAGATCCTGCAGATTTGGGGACTTTCTTTTTTTCGCTCATCAATATATTGTGAACATTTTTCTAAATCAATGAATATAGATCTCTTTCATCACCTTTGATAATTGTATATATCATGTGGATGTACCATTTATCATGACTTAATTAACCAATGTGCAATTGGTAGACTTTTAAGTTATTTTCAATTTTTCGGTATTATGAAGGGCTGAGATAAGGAAAGTAAAGTTCCCCTGCGGGAATCTTTTCTGATTATTTTCTCAGGATAAATTCCTGCAGGATTATAGGCTCAAAGGGAATGCACATTTTTTATCTTGACATTTACTGTTAAATCACCCTTCACAGTTTGTACCAGGAACATATTTGTGGGTTCATTCCTTTGTATTCATATCATTCCTTTGTATTCATACAAGATATCATTTCTCAATTTCAGAGGCAAAAAAAAAAAAAATGACTACACATTGTCTTTCTGATTGACTCACTGGCGTCCATGTGGAGATGAACGTGTTTTGACTACGTGTGCTGGCCATCAATAGCCCCCCCTTTATTGTAAATTTTGTTTTCAAGTTTTTTCTTTACTTCTTATTGGTTAAAGAACTTACTGCTTGTAAAGTTATAATCTTCACCTTTCACATATGTTTGTCATTGTCATTTACTTCTGCTTATAGTGTTGTGTTTTTTGTTTTGTTCTATTTTGTTTTTACTAAGTTCATATACATATCTTTTTATAACTCAACATTTCTCTGTGGTTTCTATATTTGTCTCTATGCTGAGGAAAGCCTCCTTAGTTCTGAGGTTAGAGGGTCATGATTATCTCTTCCATCTTTGAAAATAGTTTATTTTTATACTGCAGTTCACTTGGGTCTTTTTTTGCCATTAATATTTTTTAAAGTGCAAATATGGCAAGATACTTTGAATTTCCGTAGAATTTCAAGGTCCAAAAGGCAAGACAGAGTCCAGTCATTTCTTTCTCTGGCGGCAGAAAGGGAAAATAGCATGACCCCCAATGGGAAAGAGGTCAGGCTGACTGTGCCTCTCCTACTGTACTAAGGTTTTGTGTTCTTCATGAATAAAATTGCAATCAACTCTTCATGCCAAGAATCACTTTAACATTGGTGACTGACTCATTTAGATCCATCAGCAAGAAATGGTGCCCAGTGTGAACATGAGGAACCAAGAATTATAGTGCTCAAATTGCCTTCATACCTCTGAGCATCTCAGGCCATCTCCTTGAGACACCAAGAGTTCAAAACAGGTCAAGGAGAAAGCTGTGCATTTGTGGAAAAGGCAGATCTACATGAGACACATCGCGAGGCAAAGTAAGTGAGGACATCCTGAGAGAATGGGATTCGAGCTGAACTTAGACAATTGGGTGGATTTAATTAGGTGGAACAAAGGGAGAAGGAAAGCAAGATGTGGGGGCCAGAGTGAGCAGAGATGCAGGGAAGAAAAGGGGGCCTGGCCATACAGGCAGTTTTTATTTTACAGTCTATTATTCTGCAGACACTTTACATTTCACCAAGTGCTTAGATACATGTCATTGCTTCTCTCATCTCTGAACCTCATTTCATCATCTCTAAAATGGATGTTTTACATCCATCCAAACAATACTACGTTTCCTTTAAAATTTTCAACTAGCACTACTTAGTTGAAAAAGTGCATTTATTGGCTTAAATAATGGAAAAGTCCGCATACAGCCTTCAGGTGTTGCTTAATACAGGAATTTTAAACAATGTCAGTGGGACCTGGTGCCATCCATTTTCAAGTTCTCTGTCATCTCCACCATGACAGGGTCCATATGATCACAAGATGGCAGACAGCAGCTCCCCACCTACATCCTTTTGAGTCCAAGTCCAGGATTCACTCTGATTATACTTGATCACAAGCCTGTCTATGAAGAAATCACTTAAGAGTGTGGTCAGGCTGATGGGATTTTCTGATTGGCCAGGCCTGAACCATATGTTCTATTCCTGGAGCCATAGTTGGAGGCCAACCTGAAACCCATAGCCGGAGTGTCAGGGAATAGTGTTTCTCCCAAGGAAACATGGGGCACTGTTCCCTGGAGAAGAGGGAGTTGACGCTGGTCAGGCTAAAACAACAGTCCTTTAGACCGAGAACTTTAATGTTTTCTGATTCTGTAAATTAACCCTCGGAAGTTGACGGATTAGGCATCAGCCATCCCCATGTTACAGTTGACAGCATGGAGGCTCAGAGAGATTAAGTAACTTTCCCCAAGGTCTCCCAGCTGGTAAAGGCTATGGCCACAACTCACACTTGGTCTTTTGACTCCAAAGCCAAACCTCAGTGAAAGAATATTTCAGTCAAGGCAGCTTTATGATCAAGCCTGGCCAGGCAGCTGCTCTGTCAACTTCTGACTGGCCAACCGGGCCACACTGTGGCCATCCTCGCCTTGTCCCCCACTGACTTCATCCTGTGAACAGGCTGAGTGAGCAGTCAGCTCTGTGCCTGCCATGGGTTGGTAGGGATTAATGACCCTGAGAAACTGACCTGACAGGTGTGAAAGGGAAATTTCTGAATGTAAACTGCCCCTGCCACATGCAATCATTCGTGAGTCAAAAAGAAGAAAGAGATGACAAATTGGCCATTTTCTGCCCCCTGTGACACAAAGGTAGTAAATCTGGTTTATCTCCTAGCTGGTATTGCCTACTAAAAATAAAATGAAGCGTTGAAAGGGCTTGTGTAATGGTTGTTAGGCCAGCAGCAGTTCAAATGTCTTATCTCTCATAAAGATCCAATTCCAACTCACAAATGAGCCTAATATGAAAATGCCCGCCCTGAACAGCGGGCCTTCTTACCAAATACATAACCTTTGAAGTGCTGTCATGGCAGCAGGGGGCAGTGGCCGAGAGCACCGATTTTACAATCCAGCAGATTGCAGAGCTATGACTGACCAGCTCTGTAATCTCCCTGGGCCTCAGTTTTGTCCTCTGAAAAATGGGAATACATAATGGTACCTTCCTCACATGGTTGGCCGTACATCCATTTTTATTTTTCATTCCATTGATATTTATTATACATTTAGCATGTCATGCGCTGATTTAGAAGGGGATACAGTGTGGGCTACACAGTCCAGCTGCTGCCTTCTTAATCCTTGTGGCTTATTAAAAATGCTATTGATGCATAAAGGTGGTGCTGAAAATGTATATTAATCAATAAAACCTCCATATAAGTCTGAAATTTATAATAGTGATTAAGTGCTACAAAGGACGGATAAGTGGTGATATGAGAGTGGACAATAGAGAAATCTGACCCAGTCCCGATGTGAGTGGGAATTAGCCAGACAAGATTAATTCCCACTCATTTTAGGAATTGGGAATTAATCTGTCAAAATGTAAATGGATTGTACCTTTCCTGTGTCCTTGTCCTTTGTAGTGTCCTGGTGAGTGCAAAGGGGCAAGATAAATAACTGAAATATGTAATGAATGGGAAAAAAAAGCTATTACTATTTCCAGATAAAATATGTATACATGTATAGAATCCGATAGAACCTACAAACCATTAGAATGAATTTATCAAGATTACTAGATACAAGGATAATATGAAAGAGAAACATTGTTTTTCTATCTAAAATTATTGAAATACTGAAAACATAATGTAAAACTTTTAAAAAGTAATTTTAAAAATTACAAAAAAGAATTTAAAACTTTAGAAAAAATGTTAACACTATATTTGTAGTGGCATTAAGTAACGTCCGATAGCCAGGGGAAATAAGCAATGGGCAAGACGTCCACATGGAAAATCGTAAAATATTATCGAAGTTAAAGGAGATCTAAATAACTTGAGGGTTACATGTTTTATAGATCAGAAGACTCAATATAGAATATTTACAGAGGTTAATATTAATGATCTATATAGTCAGTGCAGCCCTGATCAAAATTCATTGCCAGTGTTCTAAGCCAAGTATTCTGTTTTATAAATATACCACCATCTATTTATCCATCTTAGTGGCTTAGACAGTTGGATTATTTTCAGATATCTTTGCCTCCATTTTCTTTCATAAGCCTGAATGAACATATGTTCAAATGCTTCAGTGCAGATAGGTATGAGAGATCATACTGGTTCAGAAGGTACAGAGTTTTCCGCCTCCGTAACCGTGACTTTGGTTCAGCATGGGATGGTTCTTTATCCCACCAACAGGATGGTACCACCATTCTGTTTGAAGAAACCATTGCCATGTCCCAGGTATAAATCAAAACGTACACCTTGAACTTTTGAGTGATGTCTTTCTGGGAATGGGCAATTGCTAACTCCATGGGACAGAAACAGATACAGACCATACAGCATAACATAACAACATACAACATAGCAACACCATACAACAAAACCGTTCTTTTTGTCTGCATATGAATAGAGCTCCAAATTAGCCCACCCTAGATGTTTACTGAAGTGGCTTCTAAGTCTTTGTACCACCAGCCCCCGCATAAAGATTGTCACATGGTATATGCTTGATAAATATTTGTTGAATTAAAGACCCCTGGAGTTTTTCCCCAGTTTTGATTGCAGCTGTCTCTTGATACACCCCAGAATTTTCTTCAATTCTAAATAGTGGGTTTTTTTTTACTTTGTCTTTCTTTTTTATTATTATTATTTTATATATGCAGCAGGTTCTTATTAGTCATCAGTTTTTGTCAATCCCAATCGTCCAATTCAGCACACCACCATCCCCATCCTCCCAGGGTTTTCCCCCCTTGGTGTCCATATGTTTGTTCTCTACATCTGTGTCTCAACTTCTGCCCTGCAAACCGGTTCATCTGTACCATTTTTCTAGGTTCCACATACATGCGTTAATATACTATGTTTGTTTTTCTCTTTCTGACTTACTTCACTCTGTATGACAGTCTCTAGATCCATCCACGTCTCAACAAATGACTCAATTTTGTTCCTTTTTAGAGCTGAGTGATATTCCATTGTATATATGTACCACAACTTCTTTATCCACTCATCTGTCGATGGGCATTTAGGTTGCTTCCATGACCAGGCTATTGTAAATAGTGCTGCAATGAACATTGGGGTGCATGTGTCTTTTTGAATTATGGTTTTCTCTGGGTATATGCCCAGTAGTGGGATTGCTGGATCATGTGGTAATTCTATTTTTAGTTTTTCAAAGAACCTCCATACTGTTCTCCGTAGAGGCTGTATCAATTTACATTCCCACCAACAGTGCAAGAGGGTTCCCGTTTCTGCACACCCTCTCCAGCATTTGTTGTTTGTAGATTTTCTGGTGATGCCCATTCTAACTGGTGTGAGGTGATACCTCATTGTAGTTTTGATTTGCATTTCTCTAATTATTAGTGATGTAGAGCAGCTTTTCAAGTGCTTCTTGGCCATCTGTATGCCTTCTTTGGAGAAAGAAGGAGAAATGACTGTTTAGGTCTTCTGCCCATTTTTGGATTGGGTTGTTTGTTTTTTTAATATTGAGCTGCATGAGCTGTTTATATATTTTGGAGATTAATCCTTTGTCCGTTGATTCGTTTTCAAATATTTTCTCATATTCTGAGGGTTGTCTTTTCGTCTTGTTTATGGTTTCCTTTGCTGTGCAAAAGCTTTTAAGTTTCATTAGGTCCCATTTGTTTATTTTTGTTTTTATTTCCAGTACTCTAGGAGGTGAATCAAAAAAGATCTTTCTGTGATTTATGTCAAAGACTGTTCTTCCTGTGTTTTCCTCTGAGCGTTTTATAGTGTCCGGTCTTACATTTTGGTTTTGAATCCATTTTGAGTTTATTTTTGTGTATGGTGCTAGGGAGTGTTCTAATTTCATTCTTTTACATGTAGCTGTCCAGTTTTCCCAGCACCACTTATTGAAGAGACTGTCTTTTCTCCATTGTATATCTTTCCCTCCTTTGTCCTAGATTAGTTGACCACAGGTGCGTGGGTTTATCTCTGGGCTTTCTCTCTTGTTCCATTGATCTATGTTTCTGTTTTTGTGCCAGTACCATATTGCCTTGATTACTGTAGCTTTGTATTATAGTCTGAAGTCAGGGAGCCTGATTCCTCCAGTTCCGTTTTTTTCCCTCAAGACTGCTTTGGCTATTCGGGGTCTTTTGTGTCTCCATACAAATTTTAAGATTATTTGTTCTAGTTCCGTAAAAAAAAATGCCATTGGTAATTTGATAGGGATTGCATTGAATCTGTAGATTGCTTTGGGTAGTATAGTCATTTTCACAATGTTGATTCTTCCAATCCAAGAACATGGTATATCTCTCCATCTGTTGGTATCTTTAATTTCTTTCATCAGTGTCTTACAGTTTTCTGCATACAGGTCTTTTGTCTCCCTAGGTAAGTTTATTCCTAGGTATTTTATTCTTTTTGTTGCAATGATAAATGGGAGTGTTTCCTTAACTTCTCTTTCAGATTTTTCATCATTAGTGGATAGGAATGCAAGAGATTTCTGTGCATTAATTTTGTACCCTGCAACTTTCCCTAGTTCATTGATTAGCTCTAGCAGTTTTGTGGTGGCATTTTTAGGGTTCTCTATGTATAGTATCACGTCATCTGCAAATAGTGACTGTTTTACTTCTTCTTTTCCAATTTGTATTTCTTTTTCTTCTCTGATTGCTGTGGCTAGGACTTCCAGACTATGTTGAATAAAGCAGTGAGAGTGGACATCCTTGTCTTGTTCCTGATCTTAGAGGAAATGCTTTCAGTTTTTCACCATTGAGAATGATGTTTGCTCTGGGTTTGTCATATATGGCCTTTATTATGTTGAGGTAGGTTCCCTCTGTGCCCACTTTCTGGAGAGTTTTTATAATACATGGGTGTTGAATTTTGTCAAAAGCTTTTTCTGCATCGATTGAGATGATCATATGGTTTTTATTCTTCAGTTTGTTAATGTGGTGTATCACATTGATAGATTTGCATATATTGAAGAATCCTTGCATCCCTGGGATAAATCCCACTTGATTATGGTGTATGATCCTTTTAATGTGCTGTTGGATTCTGTTTGCTAGTATTTTGTTGAGGATTTTTACATCTGTATTCATCAGTGATATTGGTCTGTAATTTTCTTTTTTTGTAGTATCTTTGTCTGGTTTTGGTATCAGGGTGATGCTGGCCTAATAGAATGAGTTTGGGAGTTCATTCCTCTGCAGTTTTTTGGAAGAGTTTGAGAAGGACGGGTGTTAGCTCTTCTCTAAATGTTTGATAGAATTCACCTGTGAAGCCTTCTGGTCCTGGACGTCTGTTTGGTGGAAGATTTTTTTTTTTTAATTAATTTAATTTTATTATTATTATTATTATTTGGCTGCGCTGGGTCTTCGTTGCTATGCGTGGTCTTTGGTGGAAGATTTTTAATCACAGTTTCAATTTCATTACTTGTAATTGGTCTGTTCATATTTTCTGTTTCTTCCTGGTTCAGTCTTGGAAGCTTATACCTTTCTAAGAATTTGTCCATTTCTTCCAGGTTGTCCATTTTATTGGCATAGAGTTGCTTGTAGTAGTCTCTTAGGATGTTTTGTATTTCTGTGGTGTCTGTTGTAACTTCTCCTTTTTCATTTCTAATTTTATTGATTTGAGTCCTCTCTTTTTCTTGATGAGTCTGGCTAATGGTTTATCGATTTTGTTTATCTTCTCAAAGAACCAGCTTTTAGTTTTATTGATCTTTGCTATTGTTTTCTTTGTTTCTATTTCATTTATTTCTGCTCTGATCTTTATGATTTCTTTCCTTCTGCTAACTTTCGGTTTTGTTTGTTCGTCTTTCTCTAGTTCCTTTAGGTGTAACGTTAGATTTTTTATTTTAGATATTTCTTGTTTCTTGAGGTAGGCTTGTATAGCTATAAAATTCCCTCTTAGAACTGCTTTTGCTGCATCCCATAGGTTTTGGATCATGGTGTTTTCATTGTCATTTGTATGTAGGTATTTTTTGATATCCTCTTTGATTTCCTCAGTGATGTCTTGGTTATTTAGTAACATATTGTTTATCCTCCATGTGTTTGTGTTTTTTATGTTTTTTTCCCTGTAATCCATTTCTAATCTCATAGGGTTGTGGTCAGAAAAGATGCTTGATATGATTTCAATTTTCTTAAATTTATTGAGGCTTGATTTGTGACCCAAGATGTGATCTATCCTGGAGAATGTTCTGTGCGCACTTGAGAAGAAAGTGTAATCTGCTGTTTTTGGATGGAATGTCCTATAAATATCAATTAAATCTATCTGGTCTATTGTGTCATTTAAAGCTTCTGTTTCCTATTTATTTTCATTTTGGATGATCTGTCCATTGGTGTAAGTGAGGTGTTAAAGTCTCCCACTATTATTGTGTTACTGTCAACTGTTAGCAGTTGCCTTATGTATTGAGGTGCTCCTATGTTGGGTGCATATATATATTTTTTTTTTTAATTAATTAATTAATTTATTTATTTTTGGCTGTGTTGGGTTTGCGTTTCTGTGCGAGGGCTCTCTCTAGTTGCGGTGAGCGGGGGCCACCCTTCATCGCGGTGCACGGGCCTCTCACTATCGCGGCCTCTCTTGTTGCAGAGCACAAGCTCCAGACGCGCAGGCTCAGCAGCTGTGGCTCACGGGCCTAGTCACTCCACGGCATGTGGGATCCCCCCAGACCAGGGCTCGAATCCGTGTCCCCTGCATTGGCAGGCAGACTCTCAACCACTGCGCCACCAGGGAAGCATATATATTTATAATTGTTATATCTTCTTCTTGGATTGATCCCTTGATCGTTATGTAGTGTCCTTCCTTGTCTCCTGTAACATTCTTTATTTTAAAGTCTATTTTATCTGATATGAGTATAGCTACACCAGCTTTCTTTTGATTTCCATTTGCATGGAATGTCTTTTTCCATCACTTCACTTTCAGTCTGTATGTGTCCCTAGGTCTGAAGTGGGTCTCTTGTAGACAGCATATACATGGGTCTTGTTTTTGTACCCATTCAGCAAGCCTGTGTCTTTTGGTTGGAGCATTTAATCCATTCATGTTTAAGGTAATTATCGATATGTATGTTCCTATGACCATTTTCTTAATTGTTTTGAGTTTGTTTTTGTAGGTCCTTTTCTTCTCTTGTGTTTCCCACTTAGAGAAGTTCCTTTAGCATTTGTTGTACAGCTGGTTTGGTGGTGCTGAATTCTCTTAGCTTTTGCTTGTCTGTAAAGCTTTTGGTTTCTCCATCAAATCTGAATGAAATCCTTGCCAGGTAGAGTAATTTTGGTTGTAGGTTCTTCCCTTTCATCACTTTAAGTATATCATGCCACTCCCTTCTGGCTTGTAGAGTTTCTGCTGAGAAATCAGCTGTTAACCTTATGCGAGTTTCCTTGTGTGTTATTTGTCGTTTTTCCCTTGCTGCTTTCAATAATTTTTCTCTGTCTTTAACTTTTGCCAATTTGATTACTATGTGTCTCAGCGTGTTTCTCCTTGGGTTTATCCTGTATGGGACTCGCTGCACTTCCTGGACTTGGGTGGCTATTTCCTTTCCCATGTTAGGGAAGTTTTCGACTATAATCTCTTCAAATATTTTCTCTGGTCCTTTCTCTCTCTCTTGTCCTTCTGGGACCCCTATAATGTGAATGTTGTTGCATTTAATGTTGTCCCAGAGGTCTCTTAGGCTGTCTTCATTTCTTTTCATTCTTTTTTCTTTATTCTATTCCACAGCAGTGAATTACACCATTCTGTCTTCCAGGTCACTTATCCGTTCTTCTGCCTCAGTTATTCTGCTATTGATTCCTTCTAGTGTAGTTTTTATTTCAGTTATTGTATTTTTCATCTGTTTGTTTGTTCTTTAATTCTTCTGGGTCTCTGTTAAACATTTCTTGCATCTTCTCGATCTTTGTCTCCATTCTTTTTCCAAGGCCCTGGATCCTCTTCACTATCATTATTCTGAATTCTTTTTCTGGAAGGTTGCCTATCTCCACTTCATTTAGGTGTTTTTCTGGGGTTTTATCTTGTTCCTTCATGTGGTACACAGCCCTCTGCCTTTTCATCTTGTCTATCTTTCTGTGAATGTGGTTTTTGTTCCACAGGCTGCAGCATTGTAGTTCTTCTTGCTTCTGCTGTCTGCCCTCTGGTGGATGAGGCTGTCTAAGAGGCTTGTGCAAGTTTCCTGATGGGAGGGACTGGTGGTGGGTAGAGCTGACTGTTGCTCTGGTGGGCAGAGCTCAGTAAAACTTTAATCCGCTTGACTGCTGATGGGTGGGGCTGGGTTCCCTCCCTCTTGGTTGTTTGGCCTGAGGTGACCCAACACTGGAGCCTACCTGGGCTCTTTGGTGGGGCTAATGGCAGACTCTGGGAGGGCTCATGCCAAGGATTACTTCCCAGAACTTCTGCTGCCAGTGTCCTTGTCCCCACGGTGAGCCACATCTTCCCCCCGCCTCTGCAGGAGACCCTCCAACACTAGCAGGTAGGTCTGGTTCAGTCTCCCCTGGGGTCACTGCTCCTTCCCCTGGGTCCCGATGCGCACACTACTTTTTGTGTGCCCTCCAAGAGTGGTGTCTCTGTTTCCCCCAATCCTGTCGAAGTCCTGCAATCAATTCCCACTATGCTTCAAAGTCCAATTCTCTAGGAATTCCTCCTCCTGCTGCCGGACCCCCAGGTTGGGAAGCCTGATGTGGGGCTCAGAACCTTCGCTCCAGTGGGTGGACTTCTGTGGTATAAGTGTTCTCCAGTCTGTGAGTCACCCACTCAGTCTGTGAGTCACCCACTCAGTCTGTGAGTCACCCACCTTAATCAAATCAAATTAAGGGATTTGATTTTACTGTGATTGCACCCCTCCTACCGTCTCATTGTAGCTTCTCCTCTGTCTTTGGATGTGGGGTATCTTTTTTGGTGAGTTCCAGTGTCTTCCTGTCGATGACTGTCCAGCAGCTAGTTGTGATTCTGGTGTTCTCGCAAGAGGGAGTGAGAGCACGTCCTTCTACTGTGCCATCTTGGTTCCTCTCCTCTTTCTTTTTTTTTTAATTGAAGTATAGTTGATTTACAATGTTGTGCTAATTTCTGGTGTACAGCAAAGTGACTCAGTTATACACATATATACATTCTTTTTTTATATTCTTTTCCAGTATGGTTTATCCCAGGAGACTGGATATAGTTCTCTGTGCTATACAGTAGGACCTTGTTGTTTATCCATTCTAAATGTAATAGTTTGCATCTACTAACCCCAAACTCCCAATCCATCCCTCTCCCTCTCCCTCTCCCTCTCCCCCATGGCAACCACAAGTCTGTTCTCTATGTCTGTGAGTCTGCTTCTGTTTTGTAGATAGGTTCATTTGTGCCCTATTTTAGATTCCACATATAAGTGATATCATATGGTATTTGTCTTTCTCTTTCTGACTTGCTTCACTTAGTATGATAATCTCTAGTTACATCCATGTTGCTGAAAATGGCATTATTTTGTTCTTTTTTGTGGCTGAGTAGTATTCCATTGTATATATGTACCACATCTTCTTTATCTATTCATCTGTCACTGGACATTTAGGTTGTTTCCATGTTTTGGCTATTGTGAATAGTGCTGCTGTGAACATAGGGGTGCATGTATCTTTTTTTAATTTTATTTTATTATTTATTTATTTTATACACATGTATCTTTTTGAATTATAGTTTTGTCCGGGTATATGCCCAGGAATGGGATTGCTAGATTACATGGTAGTTCTGTTTTTAGTTTTCTGAGGAACCTCCATACTGTTTTCCATAGTGGCTGTACCAACTTACATTTCCACCAACAGTATAGGAGAGCTCCCTTTTCTCCACACCCTCTCCAGCATTTCTAACTAGTGGTTTTGATCTTTCTTAGACGAGGGATCTTACTGAGAATCTGATGAAAGCCATGTACTGTCTCCCCAGAGAATAAACACATTTGTACAAGTGCATATTCTTATCATGTTCTCTAAACATGAACCCAGGAAATCCTTGGACCTCAGGTGAAGAACTTCTGTCGGTCCTAGGATAACATAACTTCTGATTGGCACTGACAGTCTGGAGGCAAGTTTTGAGAGGGGGTCTAGGGCTGGTGCATTTCCAGAAGGAAGAGCACCAAGTGCCCTGGAGGGGGCTGTGGCAGCCCAATGCCAGGTGTTTGCCATCCTTTTCTAGATTTACAGGTCTGTTTTCCAAACATACTTTGTATCCCCCATCTCTATAGCTTCCCTCCAGGTGCTGACTTTACCCGGAATGCCATGGGCTTTCATGGGAGGCAGTAGAGATCTCAGAGTAGGAGATAAGAACGCAGGCTGCAGAGCCCAGTGCTGGCTTACAATTTAATTTATGCCTACTCATGCCTTGACCCATCATTGGGGCAGAACTTCTTTCAACAGAGTCGGGGTGGAGGCAGCAACTGTGAGAATAACACAAAAGGGTTTAATTAAGTTCTCCCAGGACACAGGGTCTCTGAGAGCTGATGAAGGGGAAGGGACCTCACCTGGCTGTTTTCTTTCCTGGGTGCTCACAACCTTCATAATATCGTTTAAAGTTAAAACAAAATACAGAAGCTTAGTTAATTTATGTCCACTTCCGACACTCTGTTTAATACATTAACCGTTTCCTTAACTTATTGGGTGATTTTGAAGACTGGTCAAAGAGTTTGTTGTCCGGATGACATTTCAGCTTTTTATTACCAGTTTTACTTTGAAAAAATTGCAATATTAAACTGATCACAGATGAAAACTTTTATTAGCAGAAAAGGGTTAAAGAAAGCCACAAAAGCATGTTCTCAATTTTTCGGTACTCGGGGACCGGTGCCCATTTCAAACGTTAATTATATATGAACAGTTGGATCAAAGTTGCTCTAAATGAGCCTTGAAGTTCATTACATTCTATGAAACTTAAAGTCCTGAGAAATAGTTGTGCATAAGTTCTCTACCCAATGCAGTAGACAAAATTTCATGAGCATATGGCTCAGAGTCAGCTGGTTTAGTATCTAGCTGAGAAGGGTGATAGCCATCAAGATTAAGGAGAGGGTTAAGAGCCATTTCTCTGAGTTTCAGGAGGGAAGGAGGGCGGGAAAGTCAGGAATATATGAGAACAATATGACTGCCTTAATCATACAGGTTAATCCATGGAAGGTCCAGATTCAGTTGTAATGCCTTGTGAATTGCTGTTGTTTCAATAACAGCTAAATACAACACTAACTCTGTGATCTTGAGAAAATCACTTCACCTCTTCATTACTTTCACTCCCCCTTAGGCAAACGCGACGCAGTTGTGGTACACATACTTCATTGGACTGCTATGAAAAACAGAAACATGAATGTAACATGTATATGTATAGGAAGGGCAGGTCACAAGCTCTCCCTTAACAGGAGCTCCTTTTATTCTTATTATTGAAAATAATAGAATCGGTCTAAAAGTTAAGAAGACTTAAAGCTTAAGCACAGATGACACATACCCGATTCAGGTCCAAATGAGATCAGCATGTGCCAGACACTACTGAAGGTGTCTCATTCATTCATTCCTAAAGCATGCTCTTTCTATATCAGGTAGCAAGTAAAAGTTCATACGAAAGAGATGGTTCAGATTAGAGTCAGGCCCGGAGCAGATGGCTACATGCAAGTCACGTCATTGGGGAAGAGCAAGTGTGCTCTCACTAAGCAGTAGTGATTGATCTGTCCCATGGAAATAGGTAGGTTGGGTCCAATGACGCTACACAATGCAGAAGCTCAGTTGATTAATGATCTACCAAAAACCGTGAAGGGACCAATGATTAATCTTTATTGTTTTCATTGACGATAAGAACATTGCCAATTCAGTTGGAAAAGATTACTGCAAAGGGGTGTGAAACCTTGAAACAGAGACAAATGCTACATGCCCAGAAGCTAGTTTCCTTCAGCAAAAGGAAGATATTCATCATAGGATTACCGTCACCGAAAGAGAAAGACTCCAAAATAAAGGTAAAGAGAAAACTAGCTTTCTCACAAGTGTATAAAGCCATGCCTAAACGGACAATGGAGGCAACACTGTTCACTGAAAAGAGAGGCCCCAGAATTAATGAGAGACTCAGTGAGGGCCATTGGGTCAAAAATGACACAGGGGACCATGGCAGTTAATCGCCATTAACAATGCCTGAGGAAGCAGCCCTGGAATTATCAAGATGCAAACCAAGAGGAAACCTGAAATAGCACTATTCAGGTCCAGGCATGGGACATCACAAAAAACTCGGGGGATGTGATAAAATAACCTTCTTTACTGTGCTAAGGGCGAGAGGCAGAGGCAGTCTAGATTTCAAATCTGGAAAATAAATATTACATGAGAGCTAATGGTTGAGCCAGCTGGCTAGGAGACAAGACCAGATTTAGGGATGCTCACTTCTTCCCAGCTGGAGAAGACCAAAGCCTATTCGCTGCTTGTTAAGACGTGTGACTATGAAACAGTGAACATCTAGTGTAAGGTCAGTGTTGTACTGGGGTCTAGGTACCAGCTCTGAGGAAGGGCAGTGCAAGTCAGCAAACACATCTGAAATCCTCGACAAGTATATGGATTACCTTTGTAATCGAGCCATGGATTCTTAGGAGAAACAGTTCTTACTGGAATATTCAGGTAGACTCAGGACTACACAGTTACCTGGGGATGGGGGCAAAAATTTCTTCAAAGCTGTATGGTTATAAATTAAGTGTTTTCTTTCATGGAAGATATAGGCAAGTTAGATCCTCTTTAACAAGCAATAACTTAAGCAAAAAAAAAAACTGCATTTATATATTTTTATACATCCCCTCTCCCTGATTTTTTTTTTGAATTTTATTTTATTTATTTTTTATGCAGCAGGTTCTTATTAGTTATCCATTTTATGCATATTAGTGTATACATGTCAATCCCAATCTCCCAATTCATCCCACCACCACCACCACCCCCGCCACTTTCCCCTCTTGGTCCCTGATTTTTAATCTGGCTTTGGGACTCGAAAAATTTGCCCCTCATGTTGAAGATCTTGGAAACAGCATCTATTGCCAAATTGAACATGAGGATATAGGCAAAGTGCACCAATCTTTATGTTTACAATTTCATTTGAAAATCTGGGTACTTAAAATTATACCCAATATTTCCTCACAAATTCATATTGTTGCTGTATCTAAAATGAATTGTAAAGAACAAACATCAAGTCAATGAAGAGTTTTGTTCATTAAACTTGGCTGCATTACATTTAATATATATAATATGGGCTGAAGATGAAGAACTCAGAGTCCAAATGTCTGGGGCGGCTTCCCTGGCGGGGTGGTTGGTTGGCTAATGGGACAGGAATGGAAGCTTCTTCCACAGCCTCATCCACATCGATACCAGCTAACTCCTTTCTCAGCTAGTGTCCATCAGAGTTGTCTGGTGAGTATTCCTGACATTTTCTTTATTAATTTCCAAGACATTTTCTTGGAAAGATAAGGAAAGAAATTGCAGGAATATGATTCCCTTATAGAAATGTTCTGTTTTTATCCTTGAGAAAAAGTTTCTGAATATCCTCTGTGTATGCAAAAATATTTCAAGTTACTATTGACAAAATTAGGTACTTTTATTTTCTTTGCTTTTTCATTGCTATACTACAAATGTTTGTATATAGACGAGAATGCTGTGAGTTGAAGTAACAACAGGAATGGCATAGCCAGGGTCATGGGGGTGTAGTAGAAGACGGGTCAGGGACTAGGTCATTCAGGGTCTCAAGGGCACATGAGAAGCCATCAAGACTTAATCCAACTTATGTTTTAAAAAGATGGCTCAGGGGTCAAGACACATAAGAGGCTCTTAACCCTGGAGAGATTTTTCAAAATACCGATGCCTGGGCCCTACCCTAGACCAATTAAAGTAGGATCTCTGTGACGGGGTGAGTGTTTGGGGGGCACTCTGCAGGTGATTCTCATGTGTAGCCAGAGCTGGGATCCATTGAGAAAAATGGACCTCTCACAGCATGGGGCCTGGGTAGGCTTTTTTTCCCTGCCGGTTGGGGGACATTTAATACAAAGGAAAACAATTAACTGAAACCTCTCACACCAGTGCAGGTGTTAGGTTTACTCTCAGAAACTCAAGCACAAAGGCATTCTAATCAACAGCCTAAAATGCGGTATCACCTAAGTTTGATAGACATCAAAGGCCGGAAAAAGCCTAAGGAATAGAAGGAGCCTGTGATATTAATTATGTATCAGCCAAAAACAACACCATTCAGCATACCATGCCTCCGCTGTGTGCTCCTGCTTCAAAATACATCATTTGCCATGCACACATCAAATTATTCCTGCTAAGGCCCTATTAGGGAACTATTTGGGGCCATGTGGAATCAGTTAAGTCCCACAATGCTGTGAACTACTGTGCTGTGAAGCTGCCTGAGTCGTTCTCCAACTAATGAACCATATCATTAATTACAGTCACCTCAAATAAAAACGCCTGAAAGGCAAGCATGATACACACAATAAATAAAAAGGTCGTGATTTGCAAAGGGGCCAGCTCATTCTGAAGCAATTGTCTCTTGTTTTCCTGGGCTGTAATTGGAGACATTAATTTGATTTATCACACTGGGCTGGGAAAGATCTTGCAGTTCCAGTAGATTAGAGAGTTGTGAAATCTGTGGCCCCCCAAAGTGCTTTCACCAAGTGCAGACAACGCATTTCAGATCGGGTTTATTATTGAAGTGACTCCTTCCAAAGAGAAAGATAAATTGCAGAGAATAATGCTCTCAAAAACCTTGTCCATCCATTTTTCAAAATGACACTTCTGGTTTTAAAAGGTACAAAAACATGAAAATCCTTGAATTATTTTATTCGATGATAGTGATTGTGAAGTTCTTTAAGTAACTAATATTCTTGAAGAGAAACAAGCCTCTGTTGTTAATATTCCTTACAAAAATGTTGTGTGGGTGTCTGTCTCCTTTTCTGCTGTTTTGCGTGTGTGTGTGTTTGTAGTTGATTTTTTTATATAAATTCAAGGAAATTCCTTAATGCCTAATTTATGTGTCTAAATATTCACAGGATGGAAATTAGCCTGTTAAATACATTATTGTAGCAATAGCAAAAACAATTCTTTATAATTCTGTGATGATTCTCGTTTAAAAGGTAGAACATCAGCAATTAAATATCAGTTATTTATTGGTCATAAAAATAAAAGAAACAATATTACCCTGTTTATTCACAGCAAAGAGCCAGTCTGCTAACTTCAGGACCACATACTAATAATAATGACCATTTATTGAGTGCCTACAGTGTGCTGGGAACTTGGCATCAGGTGACACCTCTTTACACCCTTCACAAGTACAAGCCATGAGTTCTGGGAGGGTGGGGGGACTCACATCTGTTTTGCTCACAATGTAGTCCCAGTGTCTGGTACATCATAAGTCCTTAATAATATCTGTTGAATGACTAAGTGAAATATCTTGGGTCTCGGGCTTTCCAGAGGTTGAGCGTGACCTGGGATGTTTTCATTTTTTTCAGATTCCTTTTATATTGAAAATGTTGGGGACTTCCCTGGTGGTCCAGTGGTTAAGACTTCGCCTTCCAGTGCAGGGGGTGTGGGTTCAATCTCTGGTCAGGGAGCTAAGATCCCACATGCCTCTGGGCCAAAAAACCAAAACATAAAACAGGAGCAATATTGTAACAAATTCAATAAAGACTTTAAAAATGGTCCACATCAAAAAAATCTTAAGAAAAAGAAAAGAAAATGTTGTAAAAAGGGGTCATGGTACCTGAGAAATTTTCATAGTCTCTTTTTTTTCTTTTTTTTTTAATTAATTTTTATTGAAGTATAGTTGATTTATAATGTTGTGTTTCTGCTGTACAGCAAAGTGAATCAGTTATACACATATCCATTCTCTTTTAGATTCTTTTCCCATATAGGTCATTATAGAGTACTGAGTAGAGTTCCTTGTGCTATACAGTAGGTCCTTGGTGATTATCTATTTTATATTTGGCAGTGTGTATATGTCAATCCCAATCTCCCAATTTATCCCTCCCCCCCTTCCCCCTTGGTAACCATAAGTTTGTTTTCTATATCTGTGAGTCCATTTCTGTTTTGTAAATAAGTTCATTTGTACCGTTTTTTTAGATTCCACATATAAGCAATATCATATGATATTTGTCATATGTCCACATATAAGCAATATGTCCACATATAAGCAATATCATATGATATTTGTCTTTCTCTTTTACTTTCTCTTTTACTTCACTCAGTATGACTCTAGGTCCATCCATGTCACTGCAAATGGCATTATTTCATTCTTTTTAATGGCTGAGTAATATTCCATTGTATATGTGTACCACATCTTCTTTATTCATTCCTCTGTTGATGGACATTTCGGTTGCTTCCTGGCTATTGTAAATAGTGCTGCAGTGAACATTGGGATGCATGTATCTTTTCGAATTATGGTTTTCTCCAGATATATGCCCAGGAGTGGGATTGCTGGATCATATGGCAGCTCTATTTTTAGTTTTTAAAGGAACCTCCATACTGTTCTCCGTAGTGGTTGTACCAATTTACATCCCCACCAACAGTGTAGGAAGGTTCCCTTTTCTCCACACCCTCTTCAGCATTTATTGTTTGTAGATTTTTTGATGATGGCTTTCTGACCAGTGTGAGGTGATACCTCATTGTAGTTTTTTGTTTGTTTGTTTGTTTTTGCGGTACGCGGGCCTCTCACTGTTGTGGCCTCTCCTGTTGCAGAGCACAGGCTCCGGACGCGCAGGCTCAGCGGCCACGGCTCACGGGCCCAGCCGCTCCACGGCATGTGGGATCTTCCCGGGCCGGGGCATGAACCCGTGTCCCCTGCATCGGCAGGCGGACTATCAACCAGTGCGCCACCAGGGAAGCCCCCTCATTGTAGTTTTGATTTGCGTTTCTCTAATAATTAGTGATGTTGAGCATCTTTTCATGTGCTTTTTGGCCATCTCTTTGTCTTCTTTGGAGAAATGTGTATTTAGATCTTCCGCCCATTCTT
>NW_020837966.1:4023244-4035533 GCF_003676395.1 Aethalodelphis obliquidens
CACGAACCCGTGTCCCCTGCATCGGCAGGCGGACTCTCAACCACTGCGCCACCAGGGAAGCCCATTCCGCCCATTTTTTGATTGGGTTGTTTTTTTTCGATATTGAGCTGTTTGTATATTTTGGAGATTAATCGCTTGTTGGTTGCTTCATTTGCAAATATTTTCTCCCATTCTTTGGGCTGTCTTTTTGTTTAAAGAATGAAATTAGAACATTCTCTTAACACCATACACAAAAATAAACTCAAAATGCATTAAAGACCTAAATGTGAGACTGGATACTATAAAACTCTTAGAGGAAAACATAGGCAGAACACTCTTTGACATAAATCACAGCAAGATCTTTTTTTTTTTTTTTTTTGGCCTCACCCCACAGCTTGTGGAATTTTAGTTCTCCCTGACCAGGGATCAAGCCCGGGCCCTCTCAGTATTGAGAGCATGGAGTCCTAACCAGTGGACTGCCAGGGTATTCACAGCAAGATCTTTTTTGATCCACCTCCTAGAGTAATGAAAATAAAAACAAAAATAAACGAATGGGACCTAATTAAACTTAAAAGCTTTTACACAGCAAAGGAAATTGTAGAGTCTCTTGCATTTCCCTTCTGGCCCCCAGGGTTGTTTCTAAGGTCTAAATGTACCACCTTTTGTGAATAGAAGACCCGTTCAAGGTCCTCATTCTCCTCTGTCCTCTCCCTGCTCCTCACCTGCCCCATGACAGGCCTGACCTGCACCCACGCAAGAGGGTTTCTGGGCAGAACAACATTATACAACAGCCTTCCTGTAGCCCCGTCTGTGCCCCAGGTCCTGAGCCCAACTCACCCTGCAGAATTTTATGATCTGATAATCTGGAACATTATTACTATTTTGAGGACAATTTTAGCCAAAAAGATCTGGGTTTAGTTGAAAGTCCCATTAAGCAGATGTACTGGGAAAAGGATGGTGTCAGCAATTTGCAGAGGGGTGGGAACCTTAGCCCAACCTAGAGGGGACCAGGGTTCTCAATAGGGAGACCATCCCAAGGAGGACTCTTTGGAAAGTGAGAGGAGGGGTTACTCGTGATGCCGGGGCAGCTGGCTAAACCTGGGCTGTGTCTGAGGAGGTCACATGGTAGGGCTTACTTTTTTCTTTAGTTCCTTCCCATTTCCTGTGTCTTTTTGAGCACTGAAAATCACATTAGTTTGTTGAATCTTGAACCCCTCCAAGGATCTGGTGAAAGTCATGACCGTTCTTCTCGGGAAAATGCACAAGTGCAAAGACCCACAAAACTGTGCTTATGAGGTCTAGGGGTTTGTAAGTTACCTGACCCCTGTTCATGGGTCTGAAATCAAAGACCTCCTGAACCTTGATGTGTCTTTTTTTTTTCTTTTATAAAAATTTTTTTATTGAAGTATAGTTGATTTACAATATCATGTAGGTTTCAGGTGTACAGCACAGCGATTCAGTTATACATATATATATATTATTTTTCAGATTCTTTTCCCTTACAGGTTATTACATAATATTGAGTATGGAAATCACAGATATTTTCATTTCATACTACAGTAGTTGTAGATATCTCCAAATATCATTTACTCTCTCGCTCCTTTAGATTTACAGTAGTTATGAGACTTGTGGGTAGATTTTGTTGTTTCTTTTTTTTTTTTTTTTTTTTTTTTTTTTTTGCGGTATGCGGGCCTCCCACTGTTGTGGCTTCTCCCGTTGCGGAGCACAGGCTCTGGATGCGCAGGCTCAGCGGCCATGGCTCCCGGGCCCAGTCGCTCTGCGGCATGTGGGATCTTCCCGGACCGGGGCACGAACCCGTGTCCCCTGCATCAGCAGGCGGACTCTCAACAACTGCGCCACCAGGGAAGCCCTGTTGTTTCTTTTTTTTAATTTAGTTTTTTTTTATATACAGCAGGTTCTTATTAGTTATCTATTTTATACATATAAGTGTATATATGTCAATCCCAATCTGAGTTTCAAAACAAGTCTTTTACACCATAGTGTGGCATTCCACTTACCCCGTATTTTTTTTTTCCTTCCCTTTGCTAAACCACAATGTTACCTTAGCAGACAGAATATTAGACCAGCATGCTGAGCCAATGGTTGCCAAGCCAGTGGTTTTCCAGAGAAAAGAGCCACATGAAAGCCCCCTGAGCTGCATCCGTGTATTTGTAACTGTTTAGTGGTTGGGGGACTAGAGAAAATAACAGCCAATAGGTATAACATCTAAATTCACAGAGAGGATAAAAGCAGCCAAAACTATAAAATGTCTCCACTTTTGGAAATGAGCAAATACTTGAATCCACTGAGGAACCCAATTATTTTCATTTCAGTTTTATCAGAGGACTGTATAATATCCGAATGTATAAGGAAGGTTAAAAAAGTCAAAACAAAAAAAGATTGGGGGGAAAGGCTGGAATCTCAGGGAGATCTCCCAGGAATATGGGGACATTTCCACTGGGTTGAATGGGGATCAATAATTGCCTAGAAAATGTCTCCCAGAAGCACAGTGGTATTTAATTAACAGAGTCTCCATTCACAAGAAAAGTGCCGGGCAGCTCTGCCAAGAGCCTGTGTGATGGAGGGGAAGGCAGGGACATTGACTAGGTGAGGAGTCCATTAAGAGGAGTAACCATCTATCAGTTCTATTTTCTTTGCATTTCAATGGAAATATTTCTAGTTGTCATGAGAAATCTCTGGAGTCCCAAATTAGGACGTCCTTCCTTGCTATAACCTTGGGGCTGAATGAATCTCCTACCACCATTCCTCCTCGGCTGGGTGATCCCCATAAAACAAACAAGAGATGGGCAATTGACTGCCCTCGTGACAGAGCCATGCATGCAAGAGGAGGCCCTGTGGGGGCCCCATGCTTCCTGCCGCCTCAGACACCTTCTGCTCTTGGAAGTTGGCTGTCTGGCGGCAATTTTGTCAATAATTGAAAGACAACCTCACTTGTCGGCTAGGTGAGTGTGTGTATGCATGGGCTGCAGGGAGGGACATGAGGCCTGACAACCTTGAACATGCCCCTTCCAGATGACACTCAGAGACGCAGGACTGTAAGAAAGGAAAATGGGGGACGCTAGAAGTTTTCCACATTCATTGATCCAAGCAAAAGAATTTGATCGCTCTCATGGTTTAGCCCACCTCTGTATCAAAAAGCAAATGACCATTTTGCAATGCCTATGAAATAACCCTGTTTAAGTAAAAATTAAGAATAGATACAAAAATCTTTAGGCAAACCACTGATGGAGAACTAGATATACACGTGACGGTAATGTATGATCCTACAGGTACTTGTATCTCATAAGAGGAAAACCTATCACTGTCATGACCTTAAGTAGAGATTGATATGTGGTGGTGGAGGCACCAGGCATGATGTGCCCCTAATGGAAGGCAGTGGGAAGTACCTAGCATTGCTTACCAAGTATTCATGCCAAAAACACTAACGGGATTCTAAAACCAGGTTACAGGAAACGGGGGAGAGGGAATAGAGGAACAAGTTTATCAACACCATGAGGAACCAATTAAACAAATCTAGAAGTGGGGCATTCTACAGGACAAGTTGACCTGATTTCTTTAACTAGTTTAAATGTCTTAGGAAAATAAAGTAAGGATTGTGGTGAGGGCCTGTTCTAATGAAAAGAGACTCAGTAGAAATAATAATCTAAGAAAATGTATGACTTTTCATCTTAGACTGAACAAAAAAGTTTTAAAAGATGTTTGGGGACAGTGAGGGAAATGGGAGCATAGGCTTAGATGGTATCAGGCAGTTATTAACCTTGTTAGGAATGATGATGACTTGTGGTTGTGTAGAATAATGGCCTTCTTCAGGGATTCATACTGAACTATTTTAGGATAAAACATCTTGATGTCTGTAATTTAACAGAAAAAAAAAAAGATGACTCAAAATGGCAAAATGTTAACACTACTAAATATAGAAAGTGGGTTTGTGGATGTTCATTATGTCATTCTCTACTTTTCTGTTTGTCTGAAAAGTCTTAAAGTAAAAAGTCCAAAAAGTGGGAAAAAATTTAAGTGCATTTGCTAGAAGAGGGTCAAGACACAGAGGGGAAAGGGGCAGCTAATGGGAACATCCATGTTACAACTGGGAAGTAATGCCGGAGGGAACACAGTTAAGTGTGCAGCTCCCATTACATAAGCCTCCCCTCCCCTCCCCTCCCCTCACTGCTTGAACCTGGCACGGCTTCCCACTACCTGTAGGGTGAAGTCCAAACTCCCAGCACAGCCCCCAAGGGCTACACCAACAAGCCCTGCCTGCTTCCCCAGGTGCCTTGTGCCCCCTTTGCCCCATCACTGCCCCAGACACTATGGTCTCCACTCAGAACCTCTGTGCCCATGACTTCTGTCTTTACCACTGACCTTGGCATGTGTCGTTACTTTCTTGTGGAACACACCATCAGCGCGCCTCCATGCAACTCTGTTCAACCCTGCATCCTTTCCCATGCCTCAGTCTCATTCACTTCAGTGTCAGGAGGAGCCACACCTCCCCAGTGGATGCCAAGAGATGAAGAGAGAGGCTCAGACCATGCTCTCTGACATCTGCAATATATCAAAAAAAAAAAAAAAAAAAAAAAAAGAATTGCTTCAAAAGGGTAACACAATCATTTATTTAAGTTATTTAAATTTAACAAATTGGTTTATTTAATACACACACATATACTCATAAGACAATGGCCATATGTATCTGTATCATCATTTGGGCAACAAAGCCAGATTTAGATTTGAGTGTGGAGCCAGGGCCAAAACATTTGCACCCCATAAGCTATACCTTGCTGTATTGTCACTGCCAATTTACATTCTTCTTCCCCCTTTAGACCACAAGCTACATGAGGGCAGTGCATTAGTTTTCTACTGCTGTTGTAACAAATTACCACAAACTTAGTGGCTTAAAGCAACACAAATCTTATTCTCTTGCGGGTCTGTGGGTCAGAAGTCCAGTATGGGTCTCACTGGGCTAACGTCAAGTTTATGCAGGTCTGCCTTACTCTGGAGACTCCAGGGAAGAATCTGTTCCTTGCTTGTTTGGGTTGCTGGCAGAATTCAGTTCCTTGAGGTCCTACAGCTAGAGGTTATCTCTAGACTGACGGCCTTCTCAGCTTCTAGAGACTTCCGAATTCATTGGCTAGTGGTCTCCTTACTCCATCTCAATGCCAGTCCTTCTCATGTCTCATCTCTCTGTCTGAAGCTGGAGAAGACTCTCCACTCTTACAGATTCATGATTAGACTGCGCCTACCCGGAGAATCCAGGATAATTTCCCTGTCTCAAGGTCCAAAACCTTAATCACACCCCCAAAGTCCTTTTTGCCATGTAAGGTAGCATATTCGCAGGTTCTGGGGATTAGGATGTGGACATCTTTGGGGGAGCATTATTCTGCCTGCCACAGGCAGTGACCAAGATTTTCTTGTTTCTGATATTAAATGGTTTTGATATTATTATTCTTATTATTCTACATTACTCTTATTATGATCCAGCAAATTGCAAATCAGCTGCTCACTTATGTAAACTGGACAAGCAAAACCATGACAATGATGGTTCTGAATGGGGACACATCCCATCCTATGGGCACTGGGGCATCTGCTGTATGCAGGTAGTTATCTGTGATGGTTCTGGAATTAACTCTGTGTTAACCACTGAGTATCTTTATTCCTGATGGTAGCCAAGAGACTCTGAAAGCCAGAGCAGGGGGTAAGTGTTTGGGATAATTAAGTGAAATAACCCAACCCTTTGGTCTCATTTATCACAGCCCGGTAACAGTCCAGGAACAAATTCCTTTCTTCTTGCAGGTGCAGCTAAAGTCTGTCCAATAGGTCCAGATGAAAGCAGATTTTAGCCTTGAATTAATGGGACCATAGTTGTCCATTGCATTAGATTTGGTTTCTGAGGCCAGAACAGTGATAGGAGCTTCTGTAATGATTGTCCAGGCACAGAAATTGCAGGGTTCTCACCCCTGGATCTCTGGGAGCCAGAGGTATAAGGGATGCTGGCTGTTCATGTTCTACACAAACATATTCGTGCCTGCTCTCCCAGACTGGCGTGGCAGGTACCAGCTTCCACCAGTCCTGCTGGACAGCCAAACACATTTCTCCCTTTTCCCCTTCCAAAACTTCTAAATACAAGTCCAGTTTTTACTGGACCTGTATCCATAATCAAATGATTAACACAGAATAGGGGAGACATAAAAAAGGAAATACCTTTCATCTACATAGTGTGTCTGAACATTCCATCGTACATACCCGTGCAGTCAGGGTTTCTCTCCTGGATGGCGTGACTGATTATGGGTGTGCCTTCTTAGGAAATTACATTCAGAGGGAGCTTTAGAGATCAATCTTTTGTCCCCTCAGCTAGTTTCTGCCAAAAGGCTAAGATTGCATTAAAATACTTCTCAAAATCTTCAAATTATGTGCTTTGCCCATGGACATCAAACTAAATAATGGAAACAATTATCCAGGTAATTTGATGTGAAAGTATTTTTACTCTTCCCTGCTGTGTAGATGTGGGTATTACATTACCCCTTACCCTGTAACCTAATGTCTTCAGCCTGTAAATCACAGGTTTCCCACTTCATCTGAAGGTGCTCTGAGGAAATTCAGGAGGGTGAGAATCAAAATACCACCTGGGTCAAGATCCACTCTCCGTAACCAGAATAGATTTCCTCCTAGATTTAATGTCTCCTCAATTTCCATTGCTTTGGCAAGATGTGTATAAATCCGACCCACCATGGTATTAGATCTTGGATGAAGCATTGTGGGTCAAATGACTCATCCAAGAGCCTTCTGAAGGCTAAATGTTTAAACAATGAGGAACAGTAGAGGAAATTGGGGTTGGTCTTGGGCATGAGTCAACTTTGTGGTGATCTAATTGGTATTTCTAGGGGTATGAGGCAGTCTGACCAAATTGATCTAGACAGCCTTTTCCCACTGGCAACAACACAAAAACTAAATGACATAATTCACAGTATAGGAAATTAGGAGCAGATAGGAAATGCACACAAGACTACTGTATTTCTTCCAAAGGGAATGCACATATTGAGTAGATTACTAACGAGGATCCTCGAAGTTGGCAAAATCAATTCATTCAAGAGATAGCGGCAGAGTACTGGAGAAGATGAAGGCCAGAATATAAAAGCAAGGAACTTAAAGACTGAAATATGACAGGGGCTTATTTGACCATCCCATTCCTAGAATTTCGTTCACTCCTTTAAGGTCAACAATACTGTAATTCAACATTGACATGTAAGCTAATGGATCTTTGCTGTCGAACATTCAACAGGGAGCTGATGTCTTAATTATTTTCCATTGCCTATACGAGACATTTTTTTCCATAAATTTGAATGAAAGAAATTAAGTTGAAGCAAATTACTTGTAACTACCCAGAAATTGGGGCTTATGGAAATACTTTAGAGCAAAGCACAAGAATAGGTTTCTCCTTTGTCAAGTCCAGCACATCTTTAGCAGAGTGGTAGAACTATCTCCTTCTCCCTTGAACCAGAAAAAGAATATTTTTGGAGCTTCATGACTATGCTAAACTGGCCAAAATTTACTCAGCAGTGTCCACAGGCAGCCATGTCTTTCAACACATCCCCTTTTGCATTCTTTGAGAAAACATTGGGAAACTATAGATAGCCTTGTAATGGAGACATTTTTTTCTCTTGAAAGTAAGGATGACGAGTGTAGCATTTCCTCAGCTATCCCGCACCAGTGGAAGACAAAATGAGAATGACATCTGTTGCACAGCTGGAATTACAAGCGCTTGAATTTCCCACAGGAGCCAAGCGTTGCCTGCCTCTAGGAGGACCAGGCAATCATGAGCAACCCCCCCACCCCCTGTTGTCCCCTTTGGGAATAGCTCAAGTGAGGATGCAATAGAAGCTTACTTTAATTTGTCTGGGTGAAAGATGGTGCCAGGGGCCACTTTTCCCTAATAGAGTTGTACCTGCTCTCTGGTCTTGTTCCTAAGTAGCACATCACTGTAGAAGAGGGGGAGCAAATAAACGAATTTCCAAGTCCTTTAGTTGTTCAATAAACCATGCTGGGTTGATTGCAGTTGCTCCGTGACTCCTCTCTTACTTCCTGAAATGCCTTCAGAGCATGGCACAGAGGAGTGGATTATGGCTCAGATCTGGAATGGTAATATATCAAGATAATGGACTCAACCAATAGATTAATACCAGTTGTGTTGGAGTGAGTGACTTTTTTATTTAAGTTGAGATACTGACATATAACATTGTATTAGTTTTAGGTGTGCAACATAATGATTTGATATATGTATATATTGCAAAATTATTACCAAAATAAATTTAGTTAACATCCATCACCACACATAGTTACACTTTTTTTATTGTGATGAGAACTTTGAAGATCTACTGTCTTAGCAACTTTATTAAATATACAGTACAGTATTGTTATACCATGCTGTACACATTGTTTCCCCAAGATTTATCTATCTTATAAGTGGAAGTTTGTACCTTTTGACCACTTTCGCACATTTTCCCCCGCCCTCCAACTCCTGCCTCTGGGAACCACCAATCTGTTCTCTGTATCTATGATTTTTAGTTTTTTGGTTTGTTTGGATTTTTTTTAGATTCCACATATAAGTGATATCATACAGTATTTGTCCTTCTCTGGCTTATTTCACTGAGCATAATGCCTTCAAGTTCCATCCACGTTGTTACAAATGACAAGATTTCCTTCTTTTTTTGTGGCTGAATAATATGCCATTGTGTATATGTATGTATGTGTATATATGTAATGTTTTCTTTATCCATCCATCCATTAGTGGACACTCAGGTTGTTTCCATGTCTTGACTGTTGTAAATAATGCTGCAGTGACCATGGGGGTGCAGATATCTTTTTGAGTTAGTAATTTCTTTTCCTTTGGATAAATACCCAGAAGTGGAATTGCTGGATTATATGGTAGTTCTATTTTTAATTTTTTGATGAAACTTCATACTGTTATCCTTAGTGGCTGCACCAATTTGCATTTCCACCAACAGTGCACAAGTGTTCCCTTTTCTCCACATCCTTGCCAACACTTGTTATTTCCTGTCTTTTTGCTAATAGTCATTCTAACATGTCTGAAGTAATATCTCAGTGGTTTTGATTTGCATTTCCCTAATGATTATGATGTTGTGCACCATTTCATGTGTCTGTTGGCCATTTTTATGTCATCTTTGGAGAAATGTCTATTCAGGTTCTCTGCCCACTTTTTAATCAGATTTTTTTTCTACTGAGTTTTATAAGTTCTCTAAGTATTTTGACCATAACATTATCAGATATATGATTTGCAAATATTTTCTCCCATTTAGTAGGTTGCCTTTTCATTTTGTTGATGGTTTCCTTTGGTGTACAGAAGCTTTTTAGTTTGATGTAGTCCCAGTTGTTTATTTTTACTTTTGTTGCTTTTGCTTTTGGTGTCAAATCTGAAAAATCATTGCCAACACCAATGTCAAGGAGCTTACCCCTTATGTTTTCTTCTGGGAGTCTTATGGTTTTAGGCCTTACATTCAAGTCTTTAATCCATTTTGAGTTGACTTTTGTTTATGGGTTTAAGATAGGGATCCAGTGTCATTCTTTTGCATGTTGCTGTCCAGTTTTCCTAACACCATTTATTGAAGAGACTATCCTTTACTCATTGTATATTCTTGTCTCCTTTGTTATAAATTAATTGACCATATGTGTGGGTTTATATTTGGGCTTTCTATTCTGTTCCTTTGATCTGTGTCTGTTTTTATGCCAATGCCATGTTGTTTCGATTATTATAGCTTTGTAATATAGTTTTAAATCAGGATGTGAGATGCCTTCAACTTTGCTCTTTGTTCTCAAGATTGCTTTGACTATTCAGGTTCTTTTGTAGTTCCATACAAATTTAGGATTGCTTATTCTATTTCTGTGAAAAATGCTATTGGAAAAGTGCTCTTTTTTGACTCCCTGGAGTCAGAGGGCTCACTTGAGAGTGGCGCATGATAGAGGAGGGGCTCTGCCATTCATTTCTCTTTGGGGCTGATGCCTAACCTGAGAGGTAGTAGTATTTAGTAGTTAAAAATGTGCTAAAGTCAAGCCAACTAGGATTATTGTGTGCTTAGGAGAAATGGAACCCTGGACAAATACTTAATCACTCTGATTGTTTTCCGATTTACAAAATGAGGGTATTAACTACCTTGTAGGATTGGTCTGAGCATTAAAAGAGGTAACTGAAATGCCTAATTCACTACCTGGCACACCATAATCTCTCAAAAATTCTCTTGGTCAGGGCTTCCCTGGTAGCACAGTGGTTGAGAGTCCGCCTGCCGATGCAGGGGACACGGGTTTGTGCCCCTGTCCGGGAGGATCCCACATGGCACGGAGTGGCTGGGCCTGTGATCCATGGCCGCTGAGCCTGCGCGTCCGGAGCCTGTGCTTCGCAACGGGAGAGGCCACAGCAGTGAGAGGCCTGCGTACCGCACAAAAAAAAAAAAAAAAAATATCTTGGTCACCACTTACCCAGAACACTGGAGGAGCCTTTGGGCTTTTGGATGAGCAACTCTTTGCATTGCTCCCACCTATGGGAATCAGATATTTTAAACACAGGAGGGATGCCCATGTTCTGATACTGGGAAGATTTTCAGAAATCAGGACAAACTGTACATGATGGGTTCCACAATTACACCCCAACATTTGGAGGCATGGTGTGTACGAGTAGCCGGTGATAGTTCTCAAAGGCAGCAGCAGTGCAGTTCAGGGCACCATTTGCCTGTCAGTTGTAAGAAGCTACAGGGCCTCCCGAGTGGAGTCTCTGATAAGAGAGAGTAGTTACAGGCTCATGAACATGATTAAGTACCTTCCACTTACTCTCAATAGAGAGTTAATTAAATTCAGTGTTTATTTCCTTGACTGTCTTTGCCAAAGTTGCAGAAATTCTGAATGGTTATAGCTGCAATTATTAACATGAATAAATGATTCTAGGGATGATATTAGGAATTATAATGGCACTTGGAGTGGCTAAGAGAAAACAGTTACAATGCAGCCGATATTAGGCTTTTTCCCTTCTTCCTAAAACTGGTAGTGGCATCTAGCTCTTAACAGCTATATCCTCGACTGTTTAGAAAATTCCCCCTTTCTTCTACTGCCTCTGTAAAAGGGGTCATCTTACAATGTCAGAGCAGTATCACGAGAATGAGCAGCATTATGTTAATGGAGAGGTGACAGAGTAAGGGTGATTGCTATTTTCTTCTGTATCTCTTTTCAAATTGTCTGCAATGAACTCATCGAGAGCTTTTTTGTTTGGACCAGAAGCTCTGAATCACAAAGATGTGGATTTAAACGCTAGTTGTGCTGGGTTTTTTTCTTAACCTTTGGTTCTCAGTTTTTGCATCTATATAATGGAGGGAATGACACTCCCACTTGTGAGGATTATATGAGACCACAAAGATATAGGAAGTGCTTGGCACAATGCCTGGCACACAGGAAAGTGGTCAGTCAATGGTAATCATTATTATGTTTTGGTTTATTGCTATTCTAATAATAATAATTATTATTTTTTACTTGAAGAAACAAACATAAATGAAGACAAAAACGAAAATGAATATACTTTAAAATGTCAAATAAGAATACATTAGCAGGTAAAAAGGGAAAACGTTTTATTCCCTGAAATGTAAATGGGACACGGCTTATTTAATAAGGAGAGTTTTATTCCTGCGTGATGACTGACAGCTAAGCCAGCCTTTCCCCACAAGTAAGCTCATTTGATCTCTGTACGGTAGGTCTGAGTGCTCACTGCCTTCTCACTTTGCAGAGGAAACTGAGCTCAGAGAGGTAAAATTTAGCCCAGAAACTAAAACAGACTACGACGCAGTGTCTCTTCCCCAGGCATTTTACACAGAATGCTGCTGGGCAGGTAGGGCCAGCTGTCAATGTATGCACTGCTACGAGCGGGCTGGGGGCTGAAATTCAGTCCCTGGGTGAGACTGCATTCTTTGGAGGCCCGGCACCTTTTCTAGCACAAGGGCTCTTCACATGCCAGGTCATGTGTTCAAAATGCTGTATACGCCCAGAGGGGGCGCCTTTTGCTTATTCAAACAAAGGAACACTACTGGCTAGCTTGGCACTCAGCCAGGCTGTAGCTCCATTTCTATAGTTCCTCTTTGCTGTGGTGGTCGGGGGAGGAGGGGATGTTACTTCTTTTTATTGCAGCAATGCAACTGTCTTTCCCATGTGCTTTTTTTCTTCCTTTTTTCTCTCAGGATACAGAATGGTGGTGCAGGTTTTGTGTGTGTGTGTGTGTGTGTGTGTGTGTGTGTGTGTGTGTGTGTGT
>NW_020837966.1:4035543-4090783 GCF_003676395.1 Aethalodelphis obliquidens
GTGTGTGTGTGTGTGTGTGTGTGTGTGTGTGTGTGTGTGTGTGTGTGCTTTTTACATCCTGTCTTTGAATCTTTTTATTGGGTTTTATCTAATATGAAATGCTTTTCCTATCAATTAGACAGGGCATTTGAAAGATTTATTTTTCATCCACATGGTTCTTCATTATTTACAATTCTCTGTGACTTGAGTTTATTTGAAAACTTGGGTATCTCACTTCTCAGACCAACATCCAAGTTGTTTCTATAAATAAAAAGCCTGGAGTCACTTAACCTAATTTCAAAGACTCCCCTACATGAAGTTAAATGGAATAGTCTGGAGTTTTCTGGTATTAATCTATGATTTTATTTTAAATAGTAGTATTATGTTGCCATCTTATTTTATCATAATTTTTTTATGTTCTGGGATCACTCTTGAAATGAGCAAGGTTATAATAATAAATGATCATTCTTAAGAATGCTAAGGCTTCTCTAATTTCTGCTTATTTTTATGAACACTCAGGACAATATTGTTTGGTTTTCTAACCTTATCATTTCAGGCCAGCCAAAGCTGCAACATGCTATTTGCAGTCCTGGGCATTGAGGCCATCCATCACGTAGCCTGGTGGGTCTTGACTTGGCCAGGAATGGGGTCATTCTGCACTGGGCTTTGCTCTTGATCAAGTATGTTGCTGTGAGTCAGACTTCTCTTAGAAAAGGCATGAAGTCATGTCCCCCCCCTCTGAAAATGTACTTCCTCCTTCACAGAGCTGAGAGCCTGGCAGGGGAACTCATGTGTATCTGAGTTCATTTCACAAACAGTTTCTGTTATTTGTGTGATTGTGAACAACTAGGGGCCGGGGCTGGGCTGGGTTTTACCCATTGTTGTATTCCCCACCCTACTTGGCACTGAGCTTTGTGATAGGAAGAACTCAGTGTTTTCTGAATGGAAATGAAATAGCTACCAACCTCTAGCAGAATATAACAACCACAATAAATGCAATGGAAAGAAAGAAGGAATGGAGCATTACTTTTAGGGGAAGGTATCATTTGTTCATTTATTCATGCATGCACGCGTTCATTCATTCATTCCTTTCTTGCCTTGTATCTGAAAGATTTTAAGGCAATGACGTAGGAAGACTTGAAGGCTCCAGCACATGAGCTAGGACCTGCAGAGTAGGTAAATTTGGGGTACAGAGGTCAGGAAGAAAAGGCAGGAGGAATAGCTTTTGCAAAGGCACAGAGGTTGGATGTTGAAGGTTTGGCTTGGGGAGGTGTGAGAAGTGTCCTCTGGCTGGAGCTTAGGGTCATAGAAGGAAGCAGTTAAACAGAGTCTGGAAAAGGAGCTGGAGTCCAGTCATGGGATTGTTGTCCACTGTCCTGCTCCAAGGAAACTAATGATGAATGAAGGATACAGCACAGTTAACCAGAGAGAACCCCACTCTGCAGTCAGGCAGTCCTGGGCACATGATTTCACATTTCTAACTATGCATTTGTAAAATAGAGTGCTAATAATGGTACAAGAGTGCAAGAGCATCGTGCAGGTTAAAGGTGGCTGGCATAGACAGGGATTGGCATATACTAGATGCTCAATAAGGGTCGGTTACCCTGTGTCCCCATTTCTAAGCAACTCTGATCAATATAATTGTCTTCTGATAAAGTACAAGTTAAAGACTATATCTTAGATATATTTTCAAATAGCAAAATATCTGATTTAATTTTTAAGAACCACAACGTTTGGTTGGTCATTCCTGGAGTAATCTGGTTACTTATTGATTAATGGTGTCCTATTTCTTTTCTTAGCAAATTCCTGGCCTCTCTGGTATTTTTCCCACACTTATGTCCTTTGAAATCTATCAGTCTGATCCACCTGAGCCCACCCTTCCCAATGCCCTCCATTGGGAGGCCTCCCAATGGCCTCCCTTAACATGCAGAAATTTCCCAATGCCCTCCATTGGCAGAAATTTAACATACAGAAATTTTTACTCACACCTGAGTTGCATTTTAAATTGGCCATTTGTACCTTCAGATTGAAAAATTAAAGGTCGTTTGCAAGCACTGCTTCCATCAAAATTTAATAGGCAGTTATTTTCCACATACACTTGGAAGTAAAAACAAAAGCCAAAGAGAAGTAGTTTTTGTCACATGGGTGCATTTAAAATTATATTTTAGCATTTTAATTATCCTTTTCAGAAAGCTCTCACTTTTTCTAATCAGTGAAACTCAGGCCCAATACAAAATTTTATCCACAATGAACAGTATAATATTCATATTTGCATTTCCTATATTAGATTTATCATTAAGTGGGAGACCCTTGTTTCCTTGGTCACATGATGATGAGGTAAATGTAAAATGCTTTGTGAATATTTTAAGCATTTAGATAATCTTAAGCAACAGCTGTGATCATTAGTGCTGTCACCAATATTTTGACTCTCCTTTTTCCACACATACGGCAAAACTGAATTTCCCTACTTCCAGGAAGCTAGGAGAGCCAAAGGACTTGTTTGGCCAGTGAAACATGAGTGGAAATGATGTGTCGCTTCCAGGTGGAAACCTTTACGAGCCAGGGAGTAACTTGCTATGTTCCCTTCCCTTGATGAGGTGACTACTGATGTTCCAGATGGTGGAGGCTCTAATAGCCTGTGCCACCCACATGGACTAAAATCCCCAGCCGTACCAAGTAGGACATGTGGCACAAGTGAGAAATAATCCTTTGTTGTTGTTGTGTAACTTTTTATTATGAGATAATTGCATATTCACATGCAGTTGTAAGAAATAGCTCAGAGATCCCACATACCTCCCATCCAGTTTCCCCCAATGGCAACATTTTACATAACTCCAGACCAATACCACAACCAGGAGACAGACGTGATACAAGCCACTGATTTGATTCAGATCTCACCAGTTTTACGTGCACTCATTTGTGCGTGCTTGTGCATGTGTTACTTAGTTCTATGAAATTTTATCACTTGTGAGACTTGTATGGCCACCACACCAGAGTCGAGATACAGAACAGTTCCATCACAAGAATCCCTAGCCACAGCCACCTCCCTCCTTTCTTCCTTTTCCCTAACTCCTGGCAACCACTAATCTTTTCTCCATATCTACAAATTTGCCGTCTTAAGAATATGTAAATGGGATCATACAATATGTAACCTTTACTTTTATTGTGGTAAAGTATAGAAAACATGAAATGTGCCACCTTAACCAGTTTTTAGTAAGTGTACAATTCAGTGGCATTAATTATATTCACAGTGTTGTGCAACCAAATGTGTAACCTTTTAAGGTTGGCTTTTTTTTTCACTCGGCCAAATTCCCTTGCAATCCATCCAGGTTGTTCAGGAAAGATACTGGGATGATAACACCCAATGCTCAGGTATATTAAGAGGAAGAAGAGGAAGAGGGAGGGGAGGAGGGAGAGGAAGGAGAAGAGGAAGAGGAGGAGGAGGTGGAGAAGAAAAGGAAAGAAGCAGCAGCAGGCACCGTGGAAGTTTTCCACCTGAGGTTTGGCTATTCGTCATCTTGAAATTTGGCCGCTGAGTGTCTCTGATGCTAATGGGAAGCTTATGAGAAGACGCTCATCCTGAATGAATTTAAAGTTCTTTGAGTTCAGTTGGTATTACTTAATCAAGATCCCTATACAAGACTATAGCCAATTAATGGAACTGTAGGTACTAAAACAGATGGTCCCTCTTTTCAAAAATGGAAAACACTCCTTTATGCCCCCCAAAGGTAAGCATCCTGTTACCGTCATGACCCTTGGAGATTTGGAAGCCCATCCCAGCTCCCAGCATGCTCTTCATCGAGCATCAGGAGCAAGAGAGGATAACCACTTGCCGGGAACTGTGCCAGGCTGTAATTCTCTCTTCAAGGAACTGCTTGCCAGGAGAGCTGCCCGTGCTGGTCATATTTTATTAGCTTCCACTCACCAAGCAGCTATTTGCGACCAAAAAAGTCTCCCCATTCTTAATTGGATTTGGTTTCAAGCAAATGAAATGGTGCCTTGCCACTCTCTGGCAGACAGAGTGGTTTCTCAAGGCATAGATTCGAGCTATAGAAAGGGAATTTAGAGAACCAGAGGGTGTAGGGCTTTGAGTCTGAGATGGAGCATGATGGGTGTAAGGATGTGCTCCACTCGGGCTGTTAAAGCCCCTTGGAGCTGTGAGGCTGGGAGCCTGAGTATCTTGATTCCAAGAGCATCTGTTTTTTCTCACCCACTTATTCAACACTGAGTGCCCGCTCGTGAACCAGACCTTTCCAAACTAGAGAGGCAAAAATTGTACCCTCACGTAGCTTGCATTATACAAGGGAAAGAAAGAAAGGTAACCAAGTCATATATAAGCAACTTTATGTAGTATGTTAGAAGGTGAGAAGCACTGTGGACCAAAAAAAAGGTAGAGCAGAATGAGGGGAATTGGGATTGTTGGGGGTGAGCAAGTGGTGGCATTAAGAAGGTGGTTTGGGCAAACCTAAGTGAAACTTGAAAGGGGCGAGGGGTTAGCCAAGAGTAGCTGCAGGAAGAACACTTGAGGCAGAGGGAATTGCTGGAGCAAAACCCAGAGGTGGGAGCTGCTGGCACATTCATGAAAGAACAAGGAACACAATGTGGCAGGAGTCAGGAGAGCAATGGGGGAGTGTCCGGACATGGGGTCAGAGGACAGATGGACCCTAAATCATTCCAGACATTGGGAAGACTCTGGCCTTTCCTCTGAGTGAAAGGGAGAGTCATTGAAATCTGACAAAATGTGTACCGCTTTGGTTGCTTTGCTGGGACCATGCCTTAGGGCACAAGGGTAGAAGAAGGGAGCCATGTTTGGAGGCTAGAGCTCCAGCCTAAGAAAGAGGTGGTCATGGCTTGGACTAGAACAGAGGGGAAGTGTTAGAAATGTCAGAATTCTGGATCTATCTTGAAGAGAGAGTCAGCAGAATTTACTTTCCCGTGCATTGGATGTGAGAAACAAGAGAAGGAGTAGAATTTACATGACTCTAAGGATTTTGGCCTGAGCAACTAGAAGGCTGAGCTGCGGAAGGCAGAAGGTAGAGCAGCTTTTGCAAGGGGGTCAGGAGTGAGTTTGGGATGTGCTGAATTTGTGACATCCAAGTGAAGGCAGCAGATGGATGAGTTTGGGGTTTGGAAGAGAAATCTGGTCTGGAGAAGTTGGGAGTTAGTGGCATATAGTGGTCACGTGGGATCACCAAGGAGAGTGCAGATGGAGAAGAGGTGAAGATTGAGCCCAGGACGGTCCAGGATGAAGAGCCAAATGAGATAACATATGGCAGAACACACATTGCACATGTGTGACACATAGTAGATGTTCAATGAATGTTACCTGTGATGGCTATATTTATGATTTTATTTATTGTATGCATAGTGCCTGCTTGCTTTTTGTATCAATCTAAGAAGTGATGTCCTTGAATATTTTTTTTTCTGGCCCTTCAAGAGTGCCAATTCAGTTCCCCAAAAGTCATTGCTGTGGCATAAATAGATACTTGTTAAAATTAGGAGGAAGTCTGAGACTACCCGTAGCGATCACTAACTATTTTCAAATATTTAAAGTGCAGCAGGCCCTGCATTAGGCCTGAGGAAGAGCACAGAGATGACTAGGAGGACACAACTGCTATCCTGAGGGTGTGTGCAGTCTGGTGGGAGCCACGGAACTATGTATTAAGTGTTACGGGGCTACAACTAAGTACAGAATAAAAAGAAAAGAAGTTTAATTATGAGTTCAGAGTTTAAGATAAGATGGTTAGTAAGTATGGGTGAACATGGACATTTATTCACACATATAGATCAGTACATATGTATGTTCATTGGCTTTTGGAACATGCAAACACGTAAGAAGTGTAAGCATCAGATGATTGAACTAATGGGCAGTTGTAGAGACTAGGCGTGGGAGCAGAGAGGCAAGTTCAACGATGTGTCAAACTGAAAAATCTGGGAAACAATGGAAAAGAGTTTTCAAAGAAAGGATTCAGGTCCCGCCCAACCTTCTTTGATGTTCTGCCAGCTTCCTTCAGAATCCCACACTCATTCACCTTGACCTGGGCCTCTGACTTTCACCAGTCTGAGGAAAATACTTTGATCTGCTTAAAAACAGGGTCTTGGAAAGGTGATGAGGTTCCAAGAGGGTTCTTGGCAGACAGTCCTTGCAGGCTGCCAACCTCCAAGGCAGTTTGGGGTCCTGCTGCTGTTGGCTTCAGCAGTGGCTCCTTGGTGAGGTCTGGAGAAGACTGCATTATTCTTAAATCCTGAATCAAGGGGGGAATTGGATCTCAGGGTGGAAAGTCGGGTTCCCGTTGGAAACTCTGATGTCACAGTCAAATTCGCTACCGTTCACAGTTGGGTTCCCCATTTGACAGCTGAGGCTTGAAACAGAATCCGTTTTGAAATCAGAAAAAAGGAGCACATTGGGCTGAATTTCAGGAAATGCCCTAATGATGAAATCTGGGAAATGGTAAACATGCATAGCAAGGGAAGTGGTAGGAGTCTCAAAGCTTGAGTCATTCAAAACCGTGTTGGAGACATCACTGGAAAAAAGTTGGGGGAGAAGGGGCCTTTCTTAGTGGAAAGTCCATGATGCCCCCCCCTCAATGTTATAGTGGCACATTTCTAAGAGCACTTCACGGAGACACTTCCAGATACGTGCTGTTTTCTTCTGCATCACACACTATCTACTTACAGCACAAATAAAGCACAGCACAAACTTTCCATTTTCTCATGTCCTAGTCATCATTATCTCTTCAAGTCAAAGTTCCAAAAACAGCTTCAGGAACAAATATGCTAAAAATAGCAAACTCTAGTTAATTACCAATCAGGTCCATAGATTATCTCATTGGAACCCCAGTCTGTCCCCTGGGTGGGCATTCTCTTTTTGTTGGTTAGATTATTGAAATTTAATGAGGTTATGATTAGCCTGCTCCCCTTCTCTGCCTCTCGAGAGAATTCAGGGACAAATCCCACCCCACGTTGTTGTGGTGTGTGTGTTTTTAACTTATGAAAATTCATTATATTGAAGGAAAACGTACAGTTTATTAGAAGATAAAAGTACTCCAAACCAGTTACCCAAATAAAATTTTCCTTTGCCTTAAAACATGGCCTTTCTCCCATGCTCTGGCATTTACATAAGATGTGGTCCTGGTTTGCTCCAAAAAACATCCCTCCTGAGTCGGGGATTGACACACTTTTCTGCCTCTCCTTAGATCATCAATAACCTCTTTCCTCTTGTGCATCTTCAGTTTTTCTCCAGTGGGTATTTCTCTACTCTACAAACCTGTTCAAATAGTTTCCATCCCAAACTCACTCCTGCCTTGTGCTAGATTGGTTTTAACCTCCTTCCCACTCTCTATCACATTCCTTTAACTTCTGAACTTCTTTATAAATGAAACATACACCATGTTCCTCCCTTTGTTTTCTCCTTAATGCCTTACAGGCTAGCTTCTTCCCTATCCTCTTTTGAGATGCTCGTGGAAGGCATCATTAAACTAAATGACCTCATTTCTGTCTGAAGAGCTGATCACCACAGCCTTTTTGAAACCCCCATCAAATGATGTTTCTGGAACACAGTAACTCTTTAGTTCTTCTTCTGTTTCCCTTTTTCTATCCTCTTTTGTAAATACACATTTCAAAGTGTCTATTTCCCAGCAACTTTATTGCTTATAAATACCCTTAGAAGACCATCCTGTCATTCCAAAGGCTTGACTTTTACTTCTGTATACATAATCCCCTAATCTGAGTCTTTTATCTTAAAAATTCTACTGAAATTTAGATCTTTGCATATGAAATTCCTATGAAAAAGAACAACCTAAAGAATTTACCAGCCACTTTTAATTCACTACACCCCAAACCAAGATCATTTTCCATGACCCCACCTTGGTAACACCATCCCAAACTCCTCCTGGGCTTGAATCCTTGAGGCATTGCTGACTCCTCCTCTCTTGCTCCTTATAGCCAGTAGCCTGTTAACTTCCCTATTCTGCCTCTTAAATGTATGCGCATCCCTTCCTTTTGTTTTCCACTGAGCTAGTTCAGATGCTCATCATTTCTCGCTAAGCTATTGTCACAGCATCCTGATTGCTGACAGTGATAAAAATAACTAATTTTTTATGAGAGCCTACTGTGTTGAGTCGCTGTGCTGAGCCGCCTGTGAATATCCACAACACTGTGAATTAGGCACTGCCGTGATCCCCACTTTACAGTGGGGAGCCAGCAGTTCAGAGGCAAAGTACATTTCCAAGGTCACATGATGTACATGAGGAAGAGCCATGACTCAGATTCATTTGAGTGTCAATGCCTGAGCTTATATTCCCAGTGCATATTGCTTCCCAACATAAATTTCAGCCTGATAGTCAAAGCTCTACAAAAGGTGGTCTTTTCCCAATTTTCCAACTTCCCAGTTTCCAGTTTATCCATTCCTTCCACTCTAGGCTACTGCTTTTGCAAAAGATGGTCCCTTTATACTGCCTTCCTTCCCATCACATCAACCTTTGAGACTTATCTAAAAACATACACCTTCCCAAGAAGACGCCACAGGTATCCCCACTTGGCATCAATCTCTCCCCCGTGTGCTCTACATGTAGTTTGTCTCAGCACCAGAGCAATGATTTGCCTGCCCTGGTTGTGTGCACACATGTCTGTGTCTCTCACTCGTGTCTGAAAAAGCAGGAGCCGTTGTTTAACTCTTCCCACCCCCTGCCTCAGTGCCTAGTGCAGTGTCTGGCACATGACAAGTCTTCCATAGGTTTTGGCAGAACTGAATAGCAGGCGTGTGTGCTTGGGGTTTGGATGACTAATGGTGGTGCCAGGTGGGGAGTGAGATGGTAACTGTGGTCAGTCTACTGCTTCTGAGGGTCCCAAAGGGTGTGTAGGCTTCATCGTCTACACAATGCACTTTGTACCGCCAACTTATAACTGGAGCCCAATGTTCACCTTCCATAAAGCTTTCTACTCAATAAGGGGCATTAATTCCCTCTGAAACAATTCTTTCTGTTCTTAAGCGCCACCAGCAATAGTGGCAGGAATAATAACAATGATAAAAGCTAACATCTACCAAACTTTGCATTTATAATTTCCGTTTGATCTTCAGGCTGAGGTGGGTACTACTATTTTCCCTCTTTTTCTGGATGAGAATATTGAGGTTCAGAGGACTGAGCCGCTTCCCAGGATCACTCAGCTAGTACGCGGTGAAGCCAGATGCAATCTGACGCCCGCCCACACTCTTAACCACCCAACCGCACCATCTCTCTAGAGGCCTGATGTTAATAAATGTTAGTTTCTCTTCCTCCCCCTCACCCCTCCCCCCCCCACTCAACCAGCAGAGTTGAGAAACAGCAGCCTTAGCTCGGCACAGCTGATGGTCCCTGGCCCTCTGCTTGTCCTCATGTGCCTGGGCAGGGCGCTTTTACAGCCGGCTGCTCGTGTGAAGTCGCCCACTCACATCCTGGTCATCGTTAATCCCCTCATTAAGCTCCTCGGGAGGAGGAAACAGTGGGAATGGCCATGGCTCTGTGCAGGTTGGGCTCCCTCGGAGATGGGACGTGAAGTCTTGGCACATCATTGGCCATGAGTCACTGGGAGCCCAAGCTGTGTACCAGGGAGGACGGCAGGAAACCACAGGCCCTGGTTGCGCGCTTGTGGCCGTAGTCTTTCGAGAGGCTGCATGACTGTGGTGGTTCAGCTGCTCCCCGATGGCTGCCCCCGACCCCCAGCAGCGCCGGGCCGTGTTTATCTTGGCCTGTTGGCGCATAGAACCCTTCCTGGCTGCGTCGGTGCTACTGAGGGAGATGCATCCGCTTCCTGAGGCTCTGCTCCCTGCTCTGGTAGCCACAGCCATTTTGTCCAGCTCCTTCCTGCTGTTGGGAGACATGTTTATGGGCAGTTGGGACCTAGGGACTCTTCACCTCGGCAACAGTTTCTCACCAAGCCAACAAATGGTCTTTGAAGTGGTCTTCTTTCCTGAGTGAACAGAACATTTATCCTCCAGCAACAAATGCCCTTTGTTTGGCTCCGAGGTTCACCCTGTCTTGATATGAGATGGTGCGTCCAACCTCAGTGCCACCCAGGAGTCTTCCACTCTCCTGCTGACATACCTCATCTCTTAATCCATTCCTACTGGACTCAGTGCGTGAGAAATTCAGTATCTGAAAAATTCTGTATCTGTCTTTTTCATTAAAAAAAAAAGTTCTCTCAACTTATTTAGCTGTTCGTATGTACACCATACTTTGTGATGCCCACAAGAGGGTGAAACCCAGTTCTAGTCATCAAGAACCTAGGGGAGACTTGAATAACTATGAAAAGTTGGGTAGTGTTGCACTATGATCAGAGCAAGAGTGGAGTTGGGTGTGAAAGGAAGCCCGCAAGTAAGTCTCGTCTCTATGGTGAAATGACCAGACAAGTTTCGTTATCCTCAACCATAGAGCAGTTGAACATGCGTGTCTCTCTCAGGGCTGCTTGCGAGGATTAAATGAGGCAGTGTCATATCAAGCAGTAGCAGAGTCTCTTACACTTAATTAACACCCCGTAACTGGAAGCAATTATTGTTTCTCACATTTAGGATGTGGAAACGTGCACAGGGCATTACCCTAATTTATAAAAGCCTCTTCCAAAATGAAACTGGACAAAATCAAGGTAGAAAACAGCTTCAGGGGTCCACCCAAAGCAAGAAAACTAAAGCAGTTTTTGCTGAGATAGCTATACAAAACTTAAATCATCGAGTTCTTTGTAGAAGCTCATCTGAACTTATCCCTTTGGGATCAAAGACAGATGGCAGAAAGTTTCCACTTAATCCAGCTTCCAAACCTTCCTTCTGCTGCCAGTCATGGAACCAGTCAGCCTCTCCACATTGAGAACACACCAAGAGAGGGCCCTGGGATGCTCTTCCATCACAGCCTGACCTGCAATTACTTCGTAGTTGGACATGGCTACCCCAAAGAGGTTCCAACCATGAATGCAGCTTCAAAGCACTTCGGCCTTGTAGACCATGAGATTGTATTTTTTTTTAACATCTTTGTTGGAGTTGTAATTGCTTTACAATGATGTGTTAATTTCTGCTTTATAACAAAGTGAATCAGCTATACATACACATATATCCCCATATCTCCTCCCTCTTACGTCTCGCAGCTCTGTTTACAGTAGCCAGGACATGGACGCAACCGAAGTGTCCATTGACAGATGAGTGGATAAAGAAGATGTGGCACATATATACAATGGAATATTACTCAGCCATAAAAAGAAATGAAATTGAGTTATTTGTAGTGAGGTGGATGGACCTAGAGTCTGTCCTACCGAGTGAAGTAAGTCAGAAAAAGAAAAACAAATACCGCATGAGATTGTATTTTAACATGTCACCCAGAATTCTGATTCTACTTCTATCCCTACCTGGAAACTCACTTTTTCCTCTCAGGTTGCATCCTACAGACTTTGAAAATACTGAATGATAGCTACCCTGGCTCATATGCTCTGAGGAAAGGCTTGCACTCTGGCCAGGCCAGTTTGAACGCAGAGCCACAGTACTGATTTCTGAACCTCCCCTAATGTGTCTGTTTGGCACCTTATATATTTTTGCCCAAGGCTAAGGTCTGTTCTCATTTTCTCTAGATCTTTTTATGCATCCCTAATAACTGCAAGTTGATGTAGTCTAAACACTTGAATTTGTAGCAGCTGCAAGCTTACCTATTTGAAGTCTGTGGGTGAGACTTGGTCCTTGGAGGACATATCAAAAAGCAAGGCACTGAAGTCGTGAGAAGTACCTAAGGTTTTTTTCTTTTTTAAGTGAAAAGACTGAACTCAGCATATATCTTCATTCTTCAAGGTTCTGACCTGGTCCAGATGTTTTCTGCTTTGTCCAACATTTTCAGGCTTCTTTTCTGTGGCCATAGGTGTACAGAGTATAGATTTGACTTTCCTTTGAATTTCCTACCATTAATAAGGCTCAGGGTCAATATAAAATATGCATTGAATATCTAGGTACATTTTTCAGAAAGCACTAACATTATTCTTTATGAAACACAATGTTTGGTGTACTTGGAAAAGTTTAGCTTGTTTAGAATATGCACCTTTAAGGAAGCTGAATATTTCTTCCTTGATTCCTTCCCTCCCTCCTTCCATCCATCCATCTAGCCATTTCTCCATTCAACACATGTGTACACACTTACGTTAAGCATCTTGGCTCACATTTATGTGAGCCAAGCAGTGAGCTAAGTATTAGAGATTTAAAACAGAATAACACACAACCTGAGTTTTAATCTAGTAGGGACGAAAAAGATGTAAAGTTAAACTGGGAAAATGATGTAAACAAAGCATGAGTTCATTGGAAGAGTTGTACTGACAGATGGGGAAGAGCTTGCTTATAGAGTCAGACAGACCTGGACTTGAAGTTAGCCCTACCACTAACTAGCTCTGTGTCCTTGGGCAGGTTATTTAACTCTAGTAAGACTTGCTTTCCTAGTCTTAAAATGGGGATCACAATAGTATCTACTTCATGGAATTGTAGTGAGGATTTCTGAATGAAATGAGATCATCACGCAAAGCATTGAGCACAGTTCTCAGCACTTAGTAGGTACTCAACTTTTCTATCATTAGAATTAGAGATAATGTCTGAGAAAACCTTACTGGAGAGTTAACATTGGCCTTGACCTTGAATAATGAGTAGAGATTTGCCAGGTAGAAAAGGGGGAAAGATATTGCAAGCAGAAGGAATAGCACGAATGGCCTGGAGTCATGAATGTGTGTGACATGGTAGGCGACAGTCAGTGTGGTCAGACAGAAAGTATATGTGGGTGAGAGTCAGACTGGATGAATAGGGCAGAAGAGTTGGAGAAGAACCTTGTATTCCATGGTAAACTTCATGCTTTGTACAGTAAACAATGAAATGTAGCAGGGTAGTACTCCAGAAGTAAGGGGATGGAATCCTGGAGCGGGGGGAGAGGAACAAGAAACAGTTTCTTAGCTGTCAATTAGCCTCCTAAGCTCCTAAGCTTTAAGTTTTGTTGTCCACCCTCAAAACCTCAACGACTACCAGATATTTTTCAAAGTAGACCAAGGTATTTGGCAAAAGATTCAGTAGGCCTCCTGCCTTTCCTCTTCCTCTGCCACTGCAGACACACCTTCGTGGTCTTCTCTGATGCAAGTAATGAAGGGCTGAGAATTGGGGATTCTGGAGTCTCTGGGTAACACTAGTGGGATAATGGTTGAACAAGATGGTCTCCAGGGTTCTTCCAGTTTTGAGTCACAATTCCAAGCCACAAAGATTCACCAACCACCTAAATTAAGTAATAGGTTCAAGGTCACACAGTGAGCAAATAGCAGAGCCATCGTTTGAACCCAAGTCATCTAGTCCTAGACTCTGCTCTTATTTCTTTCAAACCTTATTCTGTCTCTATGCTATTATGCCCAACAATTCTGTTCAGGACAAGGATAATGTTCCCTGCTTGTTGTCATTTGTATTTTAAGGACTGCAGTTGTTCTCAAATTCAGACTTAGAATTCAATTTGAGAGCAAGTGGGTTTTGTGGTCTGTTTAGTTAAAATTCTAGAACACAGAGTCTTCAGCTTTTTTTCCTTAAGGACTAGGGCTTGCTCTGAAAAGCATCATGGGGCTGAACCCCATTCAAGATATGGGAGTTGTTTACAGTAAATCTTCCCCTGTACTGTGGGTGGGCCTCTAGGCAGGAGGGCCCTGGGGAGGAAATTCATTGGTCTCACTTGCCACGCTCAGGGTGGCCAGAGTCCATTATTTTGCAGCACAGGTGAGGATGAGAGAGACGGTGAGAGGGGGTTGGGGGGGGAGAGAGAGAGAGAGAGAGTGTGTGTGTGTGTGTCTGCCTGTAATAAAGTGCATCAGCTTCAAGCAAGGCTTCTTCTCCTCTTGGAAGTTCAAAGTGCAGAGGTGACATATCCTGTTTTAAATTGAGGATGGTGTTTTCAAATACGTTAAAATAGCGCTTATTATCAAAGGGTAAAAAGGAATATGCTTAAAAGTATTAATACCTTATTGGCTTAGAGGCACCTCACCGGCTTTAAAATGCTTTCTTGGCATGGAGTGTAAATGTTATTGGCTTTGAACTCACCCCTGAATTATGCAAAGCTTTTGCCCCTCTCTTGACTGCCAAATGTCTCTGAGTCCCCCTCAGCAGTGTCTCGCTGAGAGGCCACACTGCCAGAGACCATCGGGCGGCTGTAAAATCTGACAGCGAGTGAGGGAATCCAAATCTATTTCTTATTGAGTAGCCAGGATGCTTGGGTAACTCCACAGCCAGCCGTAGATCGCTTTAATGGACGGCAAGGGACATGTCATCTCGGTAGCATCTGCATGGAGTATCTTCCCGGACCAGTCTAGGCTGAGGAAGGTCCAGGTGTGGCTGTGCTCAGATGTGAGCAAAGCCCACCACCCCACAAATCCTGGGCTTTTCTAGGACCTCTTCTATCATGAACTTGGTATCTCAATCTTTGGAATTTGAGAATTGACTTAAAAGGTAACTTTCTGGTACCAAGCACTCTGCTCTCCTTCTAATGCTGAATTCACTTCATTATCCAAGCTCTTTAGTCTCTTACAGTAAATAATTGTCCACAGCTGTTGCGAGTTGGTTTATCCTCCAATAAAGGTCAGGATGGCTGACTAGACATCAGAGGAAAAACTTCTAAAATTTGGTGTTTAGACTAACTTACATCTATGTTTATCTCTTTTGTGTTTGTTGTAACTAAATAGGCAAGTGTGGGTTGTGGTTAAAACATGACCAGGCAACCTGGATGTCCTGGTTTTCTTTCTTGTTCTAGTTAATTCTGATGCATGTGAAATTCTCTCCATCATCCTATGCCTCAGTTTCCCCAGCTGTCACACATAGATCAGCAGTCACCGTTTTCTTACGCAGACTTCCTCAGGGAGGTTAATGGGGATCCACTTGTCCATAAGCTGTGAAAGCAAATACTGGAGACCAGTTTTCTTTACAAGACAGAGGGAGGGCCAATCCATCTCCATTGCCTGACGAGCTTCACCTAAAGCCGAATCAGTCACAAACGCAGGACTGCTGGAGCTCACAATGAAGACAGAACTGCTCCACGTGAAAGTTTACCTTTAACATCAGGAGGCCGAAGAAGCAAAAAGAAACCCTGTCCCAGCAGGAAGTGGGATCCTTCGGTGCATTCCATTTCCCGGGGAACTGAGAGATGAGGGAAGGCTTCTGCCACATACGTTTCCAGATGGGATTTCTGGTCTTGGCTTGTGGTGGGGCCCACACAGGCTCTCCAGCTGTGTCCTGGGATCTCTAGCGGGAGGCCTAGCAGCAAGATGAAGCAGGAGATATCCTCCCAGGGATAAAAATTTATTAGGTTAAAACCTAATGCAAACACAAGTTTCTCTGGAAACACCAACACAAGGAGCAAAAGGATAAGCAAAGATGATTCCAAAGAAAATGTGGCCCATTGCGATGAATGGTTAGGGAGGAGGGGAAGCAAACTGTGGCAAACTGTAGGCTGGGAACAAAGAACAAGAATCTGAAGGTTTCTACAAAGGAAGCCCCTGACCCCCCCAGTTGGACACATTATAATCTCATGCCTAGAATATTTCTAAGGCTGCTGAATAGGCCTCTCTGACCTCAGTCTCTGATCTGTTGAATAGTTCACTTTCATCATCAGGCTAATTTGGGTATACAGTAGGAGGAGCATGGTATAAAGTAGAACCTCGTGGAGTCAGACAGACCTGGAACTATAAGAGTTACCTAAGGGGACTTCCCTGGCGGTCCGGTGGTTGAGACCGCCTTCCAATGGAGGGTGTGCGGGTTCGATCCCTGGTCAGGTAGTTAAGATCCCACATGCCTCTCTCGGCCAAAAAAACAAAATGTAAGACAGAAGCAATATTGTAACAAATTCAGTAAAGACTTTAAAAAATGGTCCACGTCAAAAAAAAATCTAAAATAACAGTTATTGAACCTCACTGGACCTCAATTTTCTTACCTGTAAAATGGGGATAATAATACTATCCCTTTGTAGGACTCTTATGAAGATTGAATGAGATATTGCCTGCAAGGTACTTAGTATACTACCGGGCACATCAGAATCCTTCAATAAATTGTAATTGTTACTCCTCCCAGCACCATCACTTCCCAGCTTACAACCCTTTCATCACTCCCCATGGCATAAAGGCTGAGCTCCTTGTGTACAAACTATGGCTCCAGCTGGCTTTCTAGACCAATGCTGTGCAGTAATGGAAATGTTCTCTCTCTGTGCTGTCCAGTAGAGAGTAGTGTCCGGTAGCCACTGGCTACATGTGGCCACTGAGCACTTGAAAAGAGTATGACTGAGAAACAGAATGTTAAATTTTTTTTAATTTTAACTTATTTAGTTGTAAATAGTCACGGGCAACTACTATATTAGACAGGGCAAGTCTTAGCCTTTTGCATTTCCCTCGGAAAGCATCCATTCTAGCCAAATGGATTTTTTCACCTCTTGCTTTTTTCTTCTAAACCTTCAAGTCTACAGGGTGCTGCATACAGCTGTGTGGTTTGTGCACTGCAGAAAGATGCCTAGCTGAGGGGAAAGTAGGACCTGAAGCTGAGTCAGTGCTTGGCTTATCAACATGCTTGTCCTGATGTGGGGCTATGTCTGCAGGGAGGTTGGGCCATTTTTTCTAACTCACCTACCCAGAAGGGGAGCCTTACTCAAAGGTGCCTTTATGCCAGCAGTGTCCCTGTGTACCTGTCCTCCTGCTTATTACCTCTCTGGCCAAAACTATCTTGTCTTATGAGACTAGCCCAAACTCCTGCTCACTCACTAAGCTTCTTCCTCCTCTAATCTTCCAGAAGTTTCTTCATCTGTGAGACAAGGTGGAGGCCAGTGGCTAAGAGTTCGTGTGCCTAGTTGGAATCCCTACTTTGTCACCTATATGTGACTTTGGCCATGTTATTTTCTCTCTCTAACTATGTATTCCAGCTATACAATGGGACAACAACAATAGCACTTCTCTCGTAGGATGGTTTTAAGAAGTAAATGACAAAGTGGTTAGTTTCGTAACATGGTGCCTAGCTTAAAGTGAGGGTGGATCCCATGTATATACTCATTCTTTCAATAAATATTTATTGAGCATCTACCACATGCCAGACACCTTGTCAAGCTCTGGAAATCCAATGGTGAGTAAACACAGATAAAACCCTTGACCACCTAGAGGTATGTGGGGATACAGGTGATATTTCAAATGATGACACAAACAACTGTGGTACTTCAGTGGGGACAAGTCCAAAGGAAAGATTCCTGGTGCTGTGAGAGCCTGTGGTAGGTTTTCTCCTACTCAAGGAGGTCAGAAAAGAGTTTTCTGAGGACAGGATTCTTGAGCTGAAATTGGAAGGAGGGTGAGTAGGTGTTGGCTAGTTGAAGAGGAGAGGGAAGGGTGTTCCGGGCATGGGGAACAGCATATGCAAAGACCTTTGTGGGGTGGGACTGAAGAGCCCCCAGAGGGAAAGAAACAGAAAGGACAAGATGGGGCATGGTATGAGTCCAGGCTGCAGAGGTCAGAGGGGCAGCCTGGGCAGGGTCTTATAGGCATTGGAGGAAGATCAGAGGAGTGTCATCATCTGTTTTTCTTCTCCACGAGACCTCTCTGGCTTTAATGTGGAGAACTGATCAGACGTTACACAGGGTAGGAGTAGGTAGATCTGGAAACTACTGCAGCCCTCCAGGCCAAAGGTGGTGGTGGGGAAAGAGACCCCGAAAATGTTTGGATTTGAGAGCTATTATTATGTTCCTCTCATCCAAGAATTAATGACATACTATTTTTTGATGGTTAACACAGTTACGTGTTTCTATTTTCTCAAGTCTCCTATCACTGTCTGAAATGCTCTCCTCTGTCATTCTAATTAGAGGATAAAATCTTTGTAGGCAAGAGTTCTTTTATATTGATATTTTATTTGTATAACTTGCCTGGCACCCTGCTTACAGTAACTGTAAAAGGAATATTTGCTAAGGTGTTTTCTGAATTTCATGTACTAGTGAGAAGGGCAATAGTATGAGTGGCTGAAAATTTGGGAGGGTTGTGGAGTATGAGATGACAGAAATCTCTTTTTATCTGTGTTACCAGAGGAACCATGCAAAACCACCAAGGAAGACAAAGTACACAGTTACCCCAACTGGAGGAGGACTTCTTTTCCAGATGGGCAAGCCTTACCTGAGAGAAGTAAGTAAAACCAGCATGACAATACTTATCCCCCAATGTACTTGCAATGAAAGACAAGACCTAAAAGTGATCTTCACATGTGCTCTACATTACAGAGGTTGGTGAAACAACACAGAATAGCTCATTCTTCTTTCTTATTCTCTTCTCAACTTCAAACTTTTAAATACTTTAGTTTTTTGTTTTCAGGGGAAAGCAGTAGAAATCCCAACTCAGGGTGACTTAAGTTAGAAAGAAATTACTCTCTCAAATAATAGGTGGTCCAGAATCTGGGTGTTCTCCAGGAACGTCCATGAGCTCAACTATGTGGCCAAGGATGAGATGCTTGCCCATTCTGTCCTGTAGAGCATCAGCCTCAAACCAAAGCTGATTCCCTTCAAAGTCGTAAGGTAAGTAGGGTAGCCCAGACAGGGTCTTGTTGGCATGGAAGGGAAAACTCTAGGGCAGCAGATACAATAACACGCATCCTTTCCATCTCTATTGGAAGAAATGGAAAGTTTATCCCCATGCCACAAACTTAAACTCATCCCCTTCAGTCTGATTGGGTCAAAAAAGGCCATGCGCCTGTTCCCAGACTAATCACAATCTCCATGAAAACTCCCGTTCTCTGACTGACTTAGAATAAGATTGATTTACCCCTGGAGCTGAGGTTAGAGAGGTTTCACGAGCAAAACTGGGTGTGCATTCACAAGTGAAAAAGGGAAAAAGGTGTTGGAAAGGCGACAGCTTCCTAGGATGAGCTGCTCTCTAGCAAAACGAGATGATTTTATAACTCACTCCAGTTCCACTTCATTCATCCATCCATTCGTCCACTCACTCATGAATATTTATTGGGTGCTTACTCTGCACTGGCTCTAGGCAAGCTTATTGAGGCATCTCAAGAATTTTTCAACTACCTCTGCATATATTTTTTCATTCACTTGCCACATACGGAGGCAAGTAGCCATATAAGAGACCAACCTATTCACGTGGCACATTTTTAAAAACCCATGCTTCTAACACTCAGTTTTTACATTCAGATCTTCATAAATCTGGATTCCAACAGGACCAGGTCACGATATCATTTTGGACCATTGTCAAGGAGGATTTATGATGGTTGTGTGCATGACCCAACCATATGCTGTGTCTGTGGAAACACTTGGGTTAGCCTGCTTTAATGTATGTATTGATGACAAAGAAAGTTACACCATACCCCAGGAAAAACACAACATGAAAACATTCCCCAATTTATCAGTGAACAGCCTATAGAAATAATGGCCTTCTTGGTAAAATCAAGACATGATGAAAAATAATTAATAGATACTTCTTGAACAAGACATAACAATCAGAGGATCTGGAAGCCAGCTGTCATAACATTTCTTGAGAAGAAGGTGCATTTTATTGGCTCCGTGAAACCTGTGCCTTTAGGCCCCTTAGCAAAAGGCCAGGAAATGCAGACCCGACCCACAGATAATGCTGGGTTTTTTGTTCTTATATCCTTTCAGCACAGAGCCCAAGTCTTGGGAAACAAGGTGTGATTTTCTGAACTGAACTGATCTTTTCCTGTGCCTGATCTGAGAAATCTTGAGTGTCTTTCGTGGTGATCTGAGAGAATGGGATCCCTTATCTTCACACCCATAAATCACTCAACTTCGTGGATGAAGCTGGGAAAGAAGCCTACAGGATATATATGTTATGTAGGTAGGCACAAAGATTAAACAAAATACTGCATATAGAGAATACCAGTAAGGGAAGGGGATGGGGAGAGGGGTTGACTACAAAATGGCAGCGTGAGGATATTTTTTAGAAAGATGAATCTGTTCTATATCTTGACAGCGGTGGTGGATACATAGCTGCGTGCACTTGTCAAAAGTCATAGCTCTATACGTCAAAAAGAGTTACCTTTAATATATATTAATAAAAAGTAAATAAAATGCCCACACACAATTTTTAATTAATAAATCCCCAAGTGCCAAGCTAGATTTTCATAATAATAATTTAAAAATACAACCCCCAGCTTCAAGGAGGTAATCGTTTTGGGGGACAGACATGTAAAATGTTAGCTTCTTACCATCTCCATAAAAGGTCTTTTCACATACACTCAGCTCTCTGCTTCTCAGATTTGTCACTCTCCTGGCCCCTCTGCACAGGCTATTCCCGTTGTCTGGAATATTCTTCTCTGTTTTTCCCTGCAGTTGGTTAGTTCCTCTTGACCTCTTGGATCTCAGCTTAGTCACCTCCTCCAGGAAGCATTTCTGGACGGCCTCTTCGCCAGGCTCAGGTGTGCGTTCCTTTTGGGCCCTCCTCAGCACCTCCCGCCTGTGACTCTGCTTACATGCCTGGTGCTTCCATGGATTGTGGGTTGATGAGGGTGGGAACTCTGAGTCTTGTTTGCTTGTGTAGCCAGCACCCAGGACAGTGCCTGGATGGTAAGTGCATGATAAAGTTGACAGTACGTAATGAAGAGTAGAGAAATAATTTTTAGTGGATGACAGGTTAATGGCAGGATGATAGAGAGATTCTAAGTGAAGAATAAATAAGGCCCACCCTGACATCTCTACTTAGTTGTGGTTCTTGACCTTGGCAAGTAACAGGAGCCAACTTGAGCAAACTTACACAAAATAGAGACTTTATGGACAGGATATCAGAAGAACTCTGAAACTCAAAACTCATTGGGTTACACGAAAAAATAGAACCAGCAACTGAATAGCTTTTGGAGACCGAGACAGCATTTTTTCTCCACCTCTAATCTCCTTTTTTTTTTTTCCTATGGCTCAATTTCATTCCTCCCTCTGATCCAACTTCATTCTCCTCTGTCCCTGGTGCACATGTTGGAAAAAGCCCACCCAAGAACTCGATGTCCCTTTTCCTTGAAAGGAACTAGTCCAGACTAATTGCTATCTGTAAATCCCAACATCAAAATCCTGGAAGGAAGAATTCAGTTGTTTCACTTGGGGCCAGATCTCTACCTACACATCAGACAATGCTGTCAGGGTGTGGATTCCCATGGCACACACGTGGCTGCCAAGTTGACTCTGCTCTTAGAGAAGGAGTGTTATTTTGGGGTTGAGCAGACATGCCAATTGGCCACCACTGTTATGACAGACAGACTTATTAGGTGACCCCATGATCTTCGTCTCCTGGTGTTTGTGACCTTGAGTGTGGGCAAGGCCTGTGACATGCTTTTATCCAGTAGCATATGACAAAGGTGATATATGTGATTACAGGTATATGATTTTGTAACATAAGGTTGTAGCATCCATCTTGCTGCAGTCTTCCCCTCCCTTAATTTGAGGTGGCAGGTGATCATGTTGGGAGACCCTACATGCTAGGAGCCGAGGATGGCCTCTGGTCAACAGCCATCAAGAAACATTAAGTCCTCAACGCTATGGCCGCAAGAAACTAAATTCTGTCAACAACCTGGATGAGCTGGGAAACGATCCTTCCCTAATCGTCTCAGATGAGATCACAGCCCAGCCAATACTTTAACTGCAGCCTCGTGAGATCTTACTTGGAGGGCCCATCTAAACCATGCCTGGAAATTCTGACCCACAGAAACTGTGAGATAATTAAACGTAAGCTGTGTGGAGCTGCTAAGTTTGTGGTGATACTGTTACACAGCAGTCAAAAACTAATAAAACCACACAATATTTTTCAATTAAAGGTACATAAAAAGGGTCACAATTTCTCTGTAAAAACCTATAAAGTAACCTTCAAACTAAGGCCACACTGTTCTGGGTGGTCAAAGAATGGCACAAGAGCCACCCCTGATGGTCAGTTGCAGAGGTGCTCTGAGCCGTCAGCAGGAAGTCACACAGTAGAGGAGGTTTAACGTTGATCCCCCAGCCCCTGCCAGGATGCAGATGTTTTCTCTTGGGAAATTTGTTCTCAGGACATGGAGTGGTGAGCTCACATGGGGGCTTTGAGGTATCATATTTAAATGCCAGCCTCAGGAGTTCACAGTGGTAGGGAGCCCAGAGGCAGCAGGTAGGTGGCCCAGGGAGAAGTGTGAGGTGGGGTAGCAGGAAGGGCGAGGCAGCCAGAAGTGGTGTTCTGTTCTGGAGTGGTGTCTGCGGTGTAGCTTTACTCTGCCTGAGCTAATGGTGGGCTCAAAGATACTGATTTCTGACGCTGCTAAGTTGGGAGTGCGGGGAGGGTTTCGGTGTTGCACACGCCTGCTTCAGGGCACAGGTCTTCATCTCTCAGCTCCAACTTTAGTTACCATAGGAAAGAGAGCTAGTTTCTTCTCTTCCCACGGAGTAGGGAGTGACTGTAATGCTGGAAATATCCACAGGATTGTCCCAGACTTTACTGACAAAAATTGCCTATGATGCTTGTTAAAACTCCAGATTTCCAGAACTCTCCCTTGGAATTCCTGCTTCAGTTGGTCTAGGCTGGGCCCAGGAATCAGGTCTTTCATCAAGCCCTCATGTGACTTGTGTCTTCAGGGCAGTTTGGGAAACTTCTGTACATGACTGTTTGTGGAGTTTGTCCAGCATGATGTCAGTGGTTCTTACCCTATGCTGGAGAGGTGGCCGCATTCCAAGATTAGAATATGATGCCCATTTGAGCCCCCACCCCTCCCCCAACCCTGAGTACTGCATAGAAAGCTCAGAGAAGCCCTACAGCAAAGGATCCGTAGATACACTTCCCAAAGGGACTGGGTCAGGAGACTGCCCTAACTATCCCCATTGCCCACCCACACACCCGAGGAAGGTACCCTCCAGGAGGGCGTCTTCCCGCTAAGACTCTTGGGGAAATAAAACACATGCACCAAAATCGATGTTCACAGACAGAATGCACCTGAACCTTCATGGTCTGGGGGAAGTCAGCCAAAACCCCTCACCCTTCCTGCCCTGTTTGTCCTTGTTTCCTCTGGACCAGGCAACCCAGTCAGGCTGGCTCCTGTCTTGGCTTTCGTCGCTTTTTCTTCCTCATCAACCCGCTACCCTCCCCACTAAAACGCCATCCTTAATAAGCCCATCTGCTCACATGCTCCAGTTCTGCATGACACCTCTGTTGGAAAGGGCCGGCGGAAGCAGCCTCACTTCCCCTTGGTGTACACCAGGAGAACTGTGAACAGGGGAGGGAGCCCAATGTGATCTTGTGAGGCAGTGGAGGATGAAGCCTGACTTTCAGGAAAAGCTCTTTTGGCTTCTGAGCTCTCTTCTGTCTGGCTTTGCCCCTCCTTCTCTGGCCAGTCCTTCTGGATGCTGGCTGTGGCCTCCCTGAGACCAGGCCAGCCAGCCCTGAAATATGTGCTATAAGGGCATGTCCAAGGACAGGCAGGAATTGACAGCCTCTATTCAACAAATGGACCCAGCACAGCTCCTGGCAAATAGAGGTGCTCCAGACCCCATAAAACCACATGGCTATTTGGTCTCCAAGAGGCATGGCTTGCATAAACACAATTAATGAGTCAAAAGTAATAAAAAGGAGCAGAGTTCCTTTACTCCTGTATTTTGAAAATAAGAAAGAAGATGCAAATCCTTGCAATACTTACTACAATCCCATTTCTTGTCTTCTACCTTCCCCAGACCCTGCAGCTACACTAGAACCACCCCAGCCCCCAGCAAACACAGAAACACACACTCACAGCACATACACGTCGTGCATGTGGACACAGCATACACATCCAACATGTACACGTGAACATACCCCTGCCGTACTCTGAGGATGGCAGCTTTCCTCCCTCCTCTCCCCCTACCCTGGGTGCTTTATTGTGGAGACTGACTCAGCCTCTCCCACCCTCTAAGTCAGATTCTGTTCTCTCACAGAGGATGCCTGAGGGAGAGAAACGGAGGACCCACCGTAGGATTCTCTCCACCGAGCTGAGACAGGAGATGGACCTGTGAATACTTTTCAGCCCATTTATCCCATTACGTGCGCCATTATTACAGGCAGGTGAGAAATCAGGTATAGCCAGCTGCTTAAAGACAGAACATTCTGATACCTGGAGGTGAGAAAACTAAACTTTGCTTCCACTAGACTGTGAGCTCTCTGGTAGGTGGCCCTGTGCCCTGTGGTCTGCATCTCTCTCTAGCGCCTAAATCATGTGTCACACTTGGCACTAAATCTCCCGGAAGGAATCATGTATTGGGTGGTAATTATATACAAGCAGGTAATTTACCCATATTATTTAATCTTTGCTCCAATCCACATCATTGAAGAGTATGAGTTCTAATATAATAATACTAGCACTTAAGTACCTATCTAGTCCTTACCAAGCATTGTTCAGAGTTTTTAACAAACATTAACTCATTTGACCTTCACAAGAATGCCAGGAGGCGGATGCCATTATTATTACCTATTTACACAGAGGGGATGGAAGGCACAGTGAGGCTCTGCACCTTGGCAAGGTGATGGTAAGTGATGGAGGCCTGATGGGCACCCCGTCCTGTCCTTAGCTGAAGCTTGCCTGCCTCTCACAGTGTTGTGGGTCAGAGCACAGTTTCCGGATGTGGGCAGCTTGATCTGGAGTTAACCCTGCACTTTCTAGCTATATGAGCTGAAGTCACTTACTTAACCCATTCAAGCCTGTTTCCTCAACTGGACAAAGAAGATAATAGAGATTTTAAACTCAGAAACTTTCTGTGAGGACTGAGTTAACATATCTTTCTAGAACCCTGCTTGGCATGTATTAAACCTTTCATGAAAAAAAGCCATTATTATTAATAATAGCACCAAGTTGTAGTTGAGAAAACAGAGGACCAGAGAAATTAAATCACTTGCTCAAGGTCACACAGCTAGTCAGTGGTAGATATAAGGTGGAAACCTAGGTTGACCTGCCTTTTAGCCTTGTATTCTTGCTTTTTTTTTTTTTTTTTTTTTTTGTAGCCTTGTACTCTTTTATCTAGCAAACTTGCCACTACATTTTCATTGAGATCCAGGATATGAAAGCACAGCAAATTGTTTTGTTAGGTCATCTCTTCTACGCGCGTACCACTCTTGCATACAGCCAGCTCACGGTGACACTGGACACTCTAGGATGCATGTTCCCAATGCTGTGGATCGTCAACAGAATTAAATCTAAATGTCAAATTACATCCTGTCTGTTTGGCCTTTCCTAAACACACATAAAACTAAAATCTTTGTAGACTGCTGTGCTATTTTCCAAAGCATTTTCCAGATGCGTTATTCTCCCCAGCCTTCAAAGTCCTATACTAGGCCCTCTCCCTCAAGGGCACCTTTGCCTGGACTGTGGTTCAATACATGTGGTCTCTATCCCACCTTTGCTGCACAAGGTCCCTCAGGCATTGTCTGCAACATATGAATCTCCAAAGGGTTGCAACTCAAGTTTGGAAAACAGGCTCTGAGTGTCATGTACAGTTCCTGAAGGAGTGGCTACTGTGAGCAAAGGTGTGTTCAAACTCCAGGTCACTACTGGAGAGAGGTAAGCTGAGCCCAAATTAAAGGAAGCCTTATTTGCATTTTGGGGAGTAAATTCATTTAACTCGTACCTCTCTACCCCTGAAAGTGATACAGGTTAACTGCTCAGTTGCTTCAAATTAAACTCTAAATTGTTTCAAGAAGATGTTTTATAACTAAGAAATTCTTAGTGAGTTACATCCAAAGGAAGAGGTGCTAAAAATCAAACTGGCATATTTGTATATCTTTGACTTTTTTGGTTGATGTCAGAAAAATAGCCATATTTTCCAACAAATTTATCAGACATGATGTTGGTAAAAGTTTTCTGGGAAGAACTGGGAATTATCTTCCCATTGAGTAAAAGTTTAGTACTGCTTTATTTGCATTTAATTAATTGATAAATACCACCTGCTCATAAATTAAAATTAAAAATACTATTGTTAGTAAATCAGAGTAGTTGATAAAACATATTATATATATGACTACACTGGGGGCTGGAATAGATCTATGTAACATTTTCACTCAGAAATAAGGGCCATCATAAGCAAGAGAGCTCCAGCAAGCTTTAAAGCATGGTTTTTATTAGGATTGCCCATGTTTCTGGTGTAGGAGAAAAATATAACTATGCATACAAAGCACATGGCATTGACTTAAAATGTCACTTGCTTATAGAAAAGTCCAAATTAAAACCAAACGAAACAAAAATGGATTAACAGATAATTTTCTTAGCCAGAGATGGATTCTACCCTATATTTATTAGTTGACAAGTGTTTTAACAAAGTATCTTAAATTACCAGGACTATTAAGATGTCCTGTTACATCCCTGCAATATAAGCTAATATTTTATGATTCAAAGATCCTAAGTACACATTTTTTTCCTAAACACAACTGAAAAAAAGTAAAGACTTTAAAAAAGTTAAATAAAAATATAAGGGCATCAGTGGGATATTATATTTTAAAGCAACCCTTGGAAGATCTTTCTGTGATGTCAATAATCAGTTCCTGATGTATCTGCTTTTTAAAAAAACTCATCTTCCTGTATCTAAAATAAATTTAATAAGAAAAAATAGAAGCCCTTCTTAATCTTTTGTAATTCAGACATTTTGGATCCATTGCACTAGGAAATGCTACTTTTTAAAAACGTATTTGATAGTACAGTCTATTAAAACATTGCTCTTATTGTCTCAGGGAGAAAACTTTCTCCTTTATTCCAATGATAAGTCTGTTAAAGCTCAGTGATTGTTGGAGAAACGATAAGTATTTTCAAAAACTCTGCCCAGGAGGACCTTCAAGATTGCGGAGGAGTAAGACGTAGAGATCACCTTCCTCCCCACAGATATATCAAAAATACATCTACATGTGGAACAACTCCTACAGAACACCTACTGAACATTGGAAGAAGACCTCAGACTTCCCAAAAGGCAAGAAACATGCCCACGTACATGACCGTGTGGCAGACAGGGTCTTGGTGCTCCAGCCGGCTGTCAGGCCTGAGCCTTGGAGGTGGGAGAGCTGAGTTCAGGACATTGGACCACCAGAGACCTCCTGGCCCCACAGAATATCAGTTGGCGAGAGCTCTCCCAGAGATCTCCATCTCAATGGGAAGACACAGCTCCACTCAATGACCAGAAAATTCCAGTGCTGGACACCCATGCCAAACAACTAGCAAGACAGGAACACAACCCCACCCATTAGCAGAGAGGCTGCCTAAAATCATAATAAGTTCACAGACACACCTAAACACACCACTGGACTCGGTCCTGCCCACCAGAAAGACAAGATCCAGCCTCATCCACCAGAAAACAGGCACCAGTCCCCTCCACCAGGAAACCTACACAACCCACTGAACCAGCCTTACACACTGGGAGCAAACACCAAAAACAACAGGAACTATGAACATGCAGCCTGAAAAGGAGACCCCAAACACAGTAAGTTAAGCAAAATGAGAAGACAGAGAAATATTCAGCAGATGAAGGAGCAAGGTAAAAACCCACCAGACTAAACAAATGAAGAGGAAATAGGCAGTCTACCTGAAAAAGAATTCAGAGTAATGATAGCACAGATGATCCAAAATCTTGGAAATAGAATGGAGAAAATACAAGAAATGCTTAACAAGGACCTAGAAGAACTAAAGAGCAAACAAATGATGATGAACAACACAATAAATGAAATGAAAAATTCTCTAGAAGGAATCAATAGCAGAATAACTGAGGCAGAAGAACGGATAAGTGACCTGGAAGATAAAATAGTGGAAATAACTACCACAGAGCAGAATAAAGAAAAAAGAATGAAAAGAATTGAGGACAGTCTCAGAGACTTCTGGGACAACATTAAACGCACCAACATTCTAATTATAAGGGTTGCAGAAGAACAAGAAGAAAATAAAGGGACTGAGAAAATATTTGAAGAGATTATAGTTGAAAACTTCCCTGATATGGGAAAGGAAATAGTCAAGTCCAGGAAGCACAGAGAGTCCCATACAGGATAAATCCAAGGAGAAACACACCAAGACACATATTAATAAAACTATCAATAATTAAATACAAAGAAAAAATATTGAAAGCAGCAAGGGAAAAGCAACAAATAACATACAAGGGAATCCCCATAAGGTTATCTGCTGATCTTTCAGCAGAAACTCTGCAAGCCAGAAGGGAGTGGCAGGACATATTTAAAGTGATGAAAGGAAAAAACCTACAACCAAGATTATTCTACCCAGCAAGGTCCTCATTCAGATTCGACGGAGAAATTAACACCTTTACAGACAAGCAAAAGCTAAGAGAATTCAGCACCACCAAACCAGCTTTACAACAAATGCTAAAGGAACTTCTCTAGGCAGGAAACACAAGAGAAGGAAAAGACGTACAATAACAAACCCAAAACAATTAAGAAAATGGTAATAGGAACATACATATCGATAACTACCTTAAATGTAAATGGATTAACTACTCTAACCAAAAGACATAGACTGGCTGAATGGATACAAAAACAAGACCCATATATATGCTATCTACAGGAGACCCACTTCAGACATAGGGACACATACAGACTGAAAGTGACAGGATGGAAAAAGATATTCCATGCAAATGGAAATCAAAAGAAAGCTGGAATAGCAATTCTCATATCAGACAAAATAGACTTTAAAATAAAGACTATTATAAGAGACAAAGAAGGACACTACATAATGATCAAGCAATCAATCCAAGAAGAAGATTAACAGTTGTAAATATTTATGCACCCAACATAGGAGCACCTCTATACGTAAGACAAATACTAACAGCCATAAAAGAGGAAATCGACAGTAACACAATCATAGTAGGGGACTTTCATACCCCACTTTCACCAATGGAGAGATCAACCAAAATGAAAATAAATAGGGAAACACAAGCTTTAAATGACACAGTAAACAAGATGGACTTAATTGATATTTATAGGACATTCCATTGAAAAACAACAGAATACACTTTCTTCTCAAGTGCACATAGAACATTCTTCAAGAGAGATTATATCTTGGCTCACAAATCAAGCCTTGGTAAATTTAAGAAAATTGAAATCGTATCAGTTATCTTTACTGACCACAACGCTATGAGACTAGATAGCAATTACAGGAAAAATACTGTAAAAAATACAAACACACGGAGGCTGAACAATACGCTACTAAATAACCAAGAGATCACTGAGGAAATAAAAAAATACCTAGGGACAAACGACAACGAAAACACAGTGATCCAAAACCTATGGGATGCAGCAAAAGCAGTTCTAAGAGGGAAGTTTATAGCAATACAATCCTACCTCAAGAAACAAGAAAAGTCTCAAATAAACAACCTAACCTTACACCTAAAGCAAATAGAGAAAAGAGAACAAAAAAAACCCAAAGTTAGCAGAAGGAAAGAAATCAGAAAGATCAGATCCAAAATAAATGAAAAAGAAATGAAGGAAATGATAGCAAAGATCAATAAAATTAAAAGCTGGTTCTTTGAGAAGATAAACAAAATTGATAAACCACTAGCCAGACTCATCAAGAAAAAAAGGGAGAAGATCAAATCAACAGAATTAGAAATTAAAAAGGAGAAGTAACAACTGACACTGCAGAAATACAAAGGATCATGAGAGATTACTACAAGCAACTATATGCTAATAAAATGGACAACCTGGAAGAAACGGACAAATTCTTAGAAAAGCATAGCATTATGAGACTGAACCGGGAAGAAATAGAAAATATAAACAGATCAGTCACAAGCACTGGAATTGAAACTGTGATTTAAAAACTTCCAACAAACAAAAGTTCAGGACCAGATGGATTCACAGGCGAATTCTATCAAACATTTAGAGAAGAGCTAACACCTATCCTTCTTAAACTCTTCCAAAATATAGCAGAGGGAGGAACACTCACAGACTCATTTTACGAGACCACCATCATCCTGATACCAAAATCAGACAAAGATGTCACAAAAAAAGAAAACTACAGGCCAATATCACTGGTGAACATAGATGCAAAAATCCTCAACAAAATACTAGCAAACAGAATCCAGCAGCACATTAAAAGGATCATACACCATGATCAAGTGGGGTTTATTCCAGGAATGCAAGGATTCTTCAATATACGCAAATTAATCAATGTTATATACCATATTAACAAACTGAAGGATAAAAACCATATGATCATCTCAATTGATGCAGAAAGAGCTTTCAACAAAATTCAACACCCATTTATGATAAAAAAACCCTCCAGAAAGTAGGCATAGAGTGAAATTACCTCAATATAATAAAGGCCATACATGACAAACCCACAGCCAACATCGTCCTCAATGGTAAAAAACTGAAACCATTTCCACTAAGATCAGGAACAAGGCAAGGTTGCCCTCTCTCACCACTATTATTCAACATAGTTTTGGAAGTTTTAGCCATAGCAATCAGAGACAAAAAATAAATAAAAGGAATTGAAATCAGAAAAGAAGTAAAACTGTCACTGTTTGCAGATGACATGATACTATACATAGAGAATCCTAATGATGCTACCAGAAAATTCCTAGCACTAATCAATGAATTTAGCAAAGTAGCAGGATACAAAATTAATGCACAGAAATCTCTTGTATTCCTATACAGTAATGATGAAAAATCTGACAGAGAAATTAAGGAAACACTCCCATTTACCATGGCAACAAAAAAGATAAAATACCTAGGAATAAATCTACCTAAGGAGACAAAAGACCTGTATGCAGAAAACTATGAGACACTAATGAAAGAAATTAAAGATGATACAAACAGATGGAGAGATACCCCATGTTCTTGGATTGGAAGAATCAACATTGTGAAAATGACTATACTACCAAAGAAATCTACAGATTCAATGCAATCTGTGTCAAAGTACCAGTGGCATTTTTCACAGAACTAGAACAAAAAATTTCACAATTTGTATGGAAGCACAAAAGACCCCAAAGAGTCAAAGCAATCTTGAGAAAGAAAAACAGAGCTGGAGGAATCAGGCTCTGAGACTTCAGACTATACTACAAAGCTACAGTAATCAAGACAGTGTGGTATTGGCACAAAAACAGAAATATAGATCAATGGAACAGGATAGAAAGCCCAGAGATAAACCCACGCACCTATGGTCACCTTATCTTTCATAAAGGAGGTAAGAATATACAATGGAGAAAAAACAGCCCCTTCAATAAGTGGTGCTAGGAAAACTGGACAGCTACACGTAAAAGAATGAAATTAGAACACTCCCTAACACCACACACAAAAATAAACTCAAAATGCATTGAAGACGTAAATGTAAGGCCAGATACTATAAAACTCTTAGAGGAAAACATAGGCAGAACACCCTATGACATAAATCACAGCAAGATCCTTTTTGACCCACCTCCTGGAGAAATGGAAATAAAAATAAACAAATGGGACCTAATGAAACTTAAAAGCTTTTGCACAACAAAGGAAACCATAAACAAGACGAAAAGACAACCCTCAAAATGGGAGAAAATATTTTCAAATGGAGCAACTGACATAGGATTAATCTCCGAAATATAGAAGCAGCTCATGCAGCTCAATATCAAAAAACCAAACAACCCAATCCAAAAATGAGAAGTCCTAAATAGACATTTCTCCAAAGAAGATATACAGATTGCCAACAAAGACATGAAAAGATGCTCAACATTACTAATCATTAGAGAAATGCAAATCAAATCTACAATGAGGTATCACCTCACACCGTTCAGAATGGCCATAATCAAAAAATCTACAAACAATAAATGCTGGAGAGGGTGTGGAGAAAAGGGAACCCTCCTACACTGTTGGTGGGAATGTAAGTTGGTAAAACCGCTAGGTAGAACAGTATGGGGGTTCCTTAAAAAACTAAAAATAGAACTACCATATGACCCAGCAAGCCCACTACTGGGCATATACCCAGAGAAAACCATAATTCAAAAAGAATCATGTACCACAATGTTCAATGCAGCAATATTTACAATAGCCAGGATGTGGAAGCAACCTAAGTGTCCATTGACAGATGAATGGATAAAGAAGATGTGGCACATATATACAATGGAATATTACTCAGCCATATAAAGAAATGAAAGTGAGTTATTTGTAGTGAGGTGGATGGACCTAGAGTCTGTCATATAGAGTGAAGTTAAGTCAGAAAGAGAAAAACAAATACCATACACTAACACATATATATGGAATCTAAAAAAAAAAAAAATGGTTCTGAAGAACCTAGGGGCAGGACAGGAATAAAGATGCAGACGTAAAGAATGGACTTGAGGACACAGGGAGGGGGAAGGGTAAGCTGGGACGAAGTGAGAGAGTGTCATTGACATATATACACTACCAAATGTAAAATAGATAGTGGGAAGCAGCCACATAGGACAGGGAGATCAGCTCGGTGCTTTGTGACCACCTAGAGGGGTGGGATAGGGAGGATGGGAGGGAGACACAAGAGGGAGGGGATATGGGGATATGTGTATACGTATAGCTGATTCACTTTGTTATACAGCAGAAACTAAGACAACAATGTGAAGCAATTATACTTCAATACAGATGTTAAAAAATAAATAAGTTTGCAATAGTAGATTTTTGAAAAACAAAATACTGTACTGGCCTGTTGTGAGATACTGATGAGGTAATGCATATAAATACTCAGCAGTAGCATACACATGCTAAACACTCAGGAAAGGTTTGTTTTTTAGTGAACCTTATGGGTTCTGTTTGTTCAATAAATATTTTATCTTTAAAAACAAACAAACAAACAAAAGCTTGTTCCTATGATCTAGACACTGTCAGTCTGCTGGGATCTAGGGATGTTAGAGGCATAACTGAACACAGTAGAGGTGCCTACTTCTTACTGGCTGATTACAGCTGCCTTGGGGAGTTTAGTTTTACTCAATTTTCTGCCTCACCTTGAGCCCAACATGCATCCTATTTCCTATTCCTACCAAACCAGTTTAGAAGAACATTGGACACACCCACAATGTTTGATCATTTTTGAGGATTCTTAGAAAACCAAGCCCAGTATTCTGAGAAATGTGAACACCTGGATGAAGGGACGACTCAGATGAAGGGACGAGTGGGATCTCCCTGCAAGATCTCTGAAACTGTGGCAGCATTTAGCTGAGTTACTAGTGAGGCAGGTCTTAGAACCCTGCATGCATTTGCCCTGCCTAGCCTCTTGGCAAAGAAACTTCTGTCTCTTAACAGGTATTTCCACAAACTGCCTGTCAATCTCCCTGCTACTGGTTGATACTGACCAAGCCTTTTCTTGGAAAACATAGGACTCTTCCTTACTTAAGCTATGGACAAAACTCAAGATACCAAACATATGCAGAGGAAGGAAATGGTAGCAACAGAATAACAGATTCTGTGGCGACATATTAGATTCTTGTGGGCTGTGTGCACGTTTCACCTGGGTATTCATTTTTCCTGAGACTTAATTTTGCATCCTGAGTGTGTAAATGTAGAGGATAGATCCAGATGATCTCCTGCAGTTCCTTTCAGCTTCTGGGTCGTTGAGCATAGAGTTTAAATTAATTTTGTTCTTCAGTGGAATTACTTATTTCTCTCCTGTGAAATATATGATATGGCAGAAGAATGAATGGTCCTGGGGTTTATTACCTCTTTCCTGCTTTTAAGAAATACCCTGGATTCCCCTCGAGGGCAGGGGTAGTACCTCATTCCTTTCAGGATCTGCATGAAGCAGGGAGTCCAACATATTCTGATCTGATTTGAAACAGCATGTTTCGATCACTGGGTCGTTAAGTTCCTTACAAACCTGAGCTACCCAAAGAGGGCTAAGGATTTAGTCTTGTAAAGAGTAGAATCTTTTAAAATTATGTAGATCTATATATCCTGACACAAATCTCTAAGATATAGTCTTGAGGAAAAGGAAGTGTTGAACGGTATTTACAATTTTATCCCACTTATGTGTTTTAAAAAGAAAGCAACCTCCAAACTATTTGTTTCCTTAGGTATATATCTCTGAATGTGAATACATAGAAAAACAACAGCAGCAGCATAAAGGCTATTCAACGCGCTTACAACAGTGCGATCTCTGGGAAGAGGATAAAATGCAGGGAAGAAACCTGACATTCTCTGACGTATTTGCATTTTTAACAACCAAGGAATTATTTCAGTACTTGTGTTCTTAAAAATAAGCAAAAAAGTAAAAGGTCAAAGAAATTTCAAGCCATCCAGGGAACTGAATTCAAACAGAAAAAATAAGTAATAGATCAAAGTTGCATGGCTTATGAAAGCAAGGTGGAAATGCACAAAATGCCTCTTAAAACAAGTTCAGAGAGATGTGGAGAGGGTACAGTTGGGGGCACTTTTCAAATGTACTCTGGAATGTGATATAAATTAGCAGAAGTCACCCTAAGTGCACCAAATGCAATGCGGAAGCAGAGTCATTTGGAAGAGCTACCTATTCTAAATACAAATCTTAAAGGAACATGCTTTAACATGGATGTCAACAAATAGATATATATTTAAATTGAAAATAACTCATTATTTTTACAGATTTCCCTTTTGGGATGAATAGACAGTGAAAGAGATATTTATGTTATACAAGGCTAACTCCATATAAATCTTTTAAATATTTTGATACTAATGTTTTTCTGATTAATAAATTATCTAAAAATTTTAATGAAAGTCTCTTCATATAAATGTTTAACAAAATATTTACAAGGAAAAATTTCATCATGGCTGAAAATGGAATTTTTCACCAGCCTAGCAATATCTCTTTTTCTCTACTATTTTGTTTAATTAATACAATATTATTTTATTGTAAAATATTTCAGGGTCACTGAAGAAAACCAGAAGTTACAGGAAATAAGAAAGTTAGGAAAAAAATTAAAATACTCATAATTTAAACAGCAGTATCAACCTTGGATTATATCTTTGCCAACCCTCTTATGCATGTATATATCCATATTACAATAAAAGATACTGTTTTGCAAAAATATTTTTAACTTAATGTACTGAAACATTTTTTCAGGCTAATAAATCATTAGATATTTTAAAACCTGGGGAGAAGAATGCCTCCTATCCATCAAAGTACTCTAGTCAAGAATTCAGTCAATAGAAATCTTTGGTTGTTTTGAGCAATCACATAACTTTTGAATGTCCCTTTATAAAACCTTCTCAAATAAATCACTTCATTTGATCCTCCCAAAATCTAGTGAGGGAGGAAGAGCAGGCACTGTTAACATCCACGCATTACAAATGACACAGCAAACTCTGAGCATGATAAAACAGCTATTATTTGAACTGGAAAAAACAAAAACAAAAACCCAGCAGTTGATTTAAAAAAAAAAAAAAGTTCTGTTCAGTGAAGGGGAAAATCAATCAATAGTTTCATATTATGCGAATGGCCATATGACAGGATTTTTTTTTTGACCTCCCAACCAGCTATTTCTATGTGTATTATAGAAAATACTGGTGGTACATCCTGCAGGGTTTTGTTGGTTTTTTTCAATTTTTTATTAATTACTTTCCCTGTTTTAAAGAAGGACCAGTAGGAAGGCCCCCTAGTGGCCAGTTACCGATTCTCTCTCTCCTTGGTCAGCACATCCAAAATGCTTAACTAGAAACAGTCCTGCGCGGGGCTGCATCTCTATTTAAGCACTATTATTAGCCAGAAGGACTTTGAAAAACCAGCTTTTCTCACAAATGGGTAAAACTTCTACAGTTGAAACATTTATTCTCTTTTAATAATTCTTTGTCTTTTCTATGTTTACAAACATAAGAACTCCTACATAAAGCTAAGGGAGAACAAAAGCGTATTTCTGTTTCTCTCTTTACTACTCTATTTGAAGGTTTTGCTTTTTCCTAACCATTTTTTTTTTTTTTTTCTCCAGGAACACTCACCCAAAGAACCTGTCATGAGATACCACTACATATTTCACACTGGTATGTCTTTATTATCCATTTTTTCTCCAATCTGAGTTTGCCTCAGGCAATGGTAGCATAGTTTTAAGTTGATGTATTTGGAAATAATCTATTTTTGAAGTATAAGATTATTTAAAAGAATAACAGACTTCATTTTCAAAAATACTAAAATATTATTTGAGGAGCATTGAGGTGAATGTGATATCACCAAGAATTATAACACTGAAAAACGTTAGCTCTCCAATCTTCATAACAAAGCGACAATAACAATTTATATTTTTTTGAAAATAAGGCTTTTTCATCTGGGAAAAATGATGTCAAATTGTACATATTTTAAATATCTTTCATTAATATTTATTCTCCTAAAACCCATTCCCTTAAAAATAAAATTAACTATCTGAAGCCTTTCCTGTGATGATAGAATATTGCGTTTTCTGCATTAAGTGGAAACGTCTTAATCATTCTTTAAAAGGAAGCAGTAAAACCAAAAACATACAACCCTCAGTCAGTTATACCTTTGGATAAAGAAACTCTTCTTTCAAGATTCACATTTCCTCTATGTACTAATTCAGGTCCATGGCATTTCAGTGCATGTAAAGGCAAATGAAAGGCAGTGATGATGGACTCGTGACGGGTGAGTTTGATTTTGTGATTCTAGCACTCTCCCCTTGGTTTATACAGTTTCTTCTCACTAATCTGTATTATCTCATTTCATCGTACTCCCTTCAATAGGTGAGTGACTTTGATCATTTTTCAAAGATGAACACACGTGAACTGTGTGTATTAGTGTTTTTCTGAACCCCTTTATACAGAATTATACAAAACAAAAGAAGACACATCTCTCCATTTCCAAAAACATAACTCGTGTTTCATCGCTGTGTTTGTATACATCATCATCTCTAGAAGCTCCTTCTTGTGTTATCATTGGTGGAATAGTGGGATAGAAAGGTAATTCTGGCCATGGAAATTATTGCTAGCATGATTATTCATCTACACAAAAAGTAGAGACTTCCTGTTCAGGTATTTTGATGATTTTCCAAGTGATGGCTGATATTATACACTTTGAATGGGAAAAATTTAGAGCTCGTTTGTGGCTCAATTAAGGAAAGAGCCAAAAATATCTCCTTAAATGTCCTTTGAACTCAATTAGGAGTCCCCCACCTCCCTTTGTGCGTTTGTAGGAGATAACATTAATATGAAATATTGCTACTTTATTTTGGGCTTCAGCTGTGGAGGAAGTGGAAAATTTTAGACATGTTAACCCAACGGACTAAAGAGATGGTCTCTGTGCTTCTTTTGTGTGGGATGATCGATCAGCCCTTACTCACTTTCAGGTTCCTACTTTCCCCAACCAGCCAGCAGCCACCGCGCCATGCTGCACGTACGGACAACAGGCCTTGATGTCTTTGCTGTTAGAATATATAATCTCCCAGAGTTAGAAGTGGAAAATGGGAGCCTCCAATCATAAGCTCATAAAAGGCAATTTCAGTGTCAGAGTGGTGGACTGAGTAAATATAGAAAGGATTTACTGTGAAGTTCTGTAGTGATGTTGGCACCAGCACACTGCTGGGCAACATTCTATCGCCCAAATCCAGGAACTAGCACAAATATTGGACCACTGCATTCTCAGTGACAATAACAAGAGTGGCTTGATGATTGGCTGGCATGGCCACAAAAGACACATGCTGGCATGTTCTGGAACATAAATGATAGATCTGCTGCTGGGAGTTTATAATTATTTAATCAAACCCAGACTGTAGGACCTGGAGGGACATTTTGTGTCCTCCCAAGAGCGGAAAAAGGACAGAACTCAAATGTTGACAGACTCCAGGGGGACCATGAGAGGCAAGGGGCCATGTGGGTGTGTGCTTTCTCTGGCCAGCCAGGGCCCACCCCTGGCCTGGTGAAGGGTCCCTTCCCCTGGGTCGCATCATCCCCCAGTTGGGGCCATCCTCTTGATATGCTGATGGAAGTGGAATCAATTATACTTCCTTTCATGGAATGAAATTTTTGTCCTGCTCTGAACAGGAAATCACTCATTTGATCCAACTTTTTCTCCTTAACACACACACGCACACAAAAGACTTGTGCCAGCTGCTTGCTTATGCATACATAGTTTTCAATCCCAGAAATAATGGGGTGGAGCAGAATAAAAAGCTCCACCCAATTAAACCTCCACAGCCCATGTTTGGAAAATAAAATGGTGTTTACACCATGATCATGAAATATCCCTTTACCCTGGATGTCTGGAGAACAGGGTCTGGGATGCCACTGGACTTTGCTCTTCAAATCAGCTTTTAGTTCCATCACAGCCTGATGAAAAACGAAAGGAAGGGATGAGGCTTTCACAAGCAATGATTGTGTGTTTTGGTGGAAAGAGAACAAATTATTATTACTATTTTTAATTTATTTTATTTATGTATTTATTTTTGGCTGTGTTGGGTCTTCGTTGCTGTGCGCGGGCTTTCTCTAGTTGCAGCGAGCGGGGGCTACTCTTGTTGCGGTGCGCGGGCTTCTCCTTGCGGTGGCTTCTCGTTGCGAAGCACGGGCTCTAGGTGTGTGGGCTTAAGTAGTTGTGGCTCGCGGGCTCTAGACCACAGGCTCAGTAGTTGTAGCACACGGGCTTAGTTGCTTCATGGCATGTGGGATCTTCCCGGACCAGGGCTCAAACCCGTGTCCCCCATTGGCAGGCAGATTCTTAACCACTGCACCACCAGGGAAGTCCCAAGAACAAATTATTAAATTAAATTAGCATTACATTTCATTCCTAGCTCCTAAGAGAATTGAGAATTTAAATAATTTAATAATTATTAAATAATTAAATAATTTAAATAGGTACTCTAGAATTTGGTTGTGACATGTAAACTTTGTTTCTCTTTTAAAGCTCCAAGAAATGGAATGATGATGTCATGAAGGCAGAGTTGTTGGTTTTTTTTTTTTTTTTTTTAAGGCTATTGAGTTAAAGCAAACCAGCATTAGGGAAAATGAATTCAATGTGATCTCCATATAACTATTCAACGTGTTAATTCCTGAAGCTTTCCCCAACAGAAACCTTCCATTCTGGATATCAGATTCTTCATTCTACTTCTGCCCGCTCCCCCTTCCCTATTTTTATTTAATCTTTATATACAGAAATGCTTTAGAGGGTGGATGCTACCAGCAGAGCAGACAGTAATTCCTCTCTACTCTTCCGTCCTGGAACCCTATATACAGTGTTCAAACCAGGGGTACCATATCACTTTTTAAATTAGCCATATAGGTATTTTTTCTAAATACAAGGTTTTCTTCTTTATTAAGAGCCATAAAGATTATACAAGTGGCACAAGTGTACATTTTCACTGTAAATAAAATAGAGAAAGAGGTGAGAGCCCTCCTTTGTTGCCCCCAAACCCAATCCTACTCCCCAACCCCAAGGGTAATCATCAGTAATAGATTGGGTGTGTAAATTTTTTCCCCCATATGCTCTTTGTAAGAATAAATCTCAGAAACAAAGTATGGAAAATATTTAACCTTCCACCACTATTAAGTTTTGATGTTTAAGAGGGAAAAATGCCCAAACACATAAAAATGGAAAATCCCCAAACAGTTTGGTAAGATATGCATTTATAGGTTTCTTCGCTCTGGTGGAGAAGTCTTCCAGAGGTTTGACAGACATACTTTCAAACACATGTAAGGACATCTCTACTTCTAGAAAATAAACTAAAAATGAGGTTGATTTCCTTAGAAAATACAAAATCTTTTATCAGTTTACAAAGGGGGGAAAAGGGGCTAGAAGGAAAAAAAAATTAAACCGTATTTCAACCACTCAAATCTTATGTTCAACCAGTTTTGTCTTTTTCTTTCTGCAGTGCAGTGGCATCCTTCTTAAAACTCATTTTGTGAGTTTGGGCAATTTTAACCCAGTCTCTTCCCATGATATAAATGTACATTTTAAAAAATTGTTTTTTTAATCGGCATTTTAATAAGATAATAATCTTTTATCCCTTCTTTATAGACCTCCAGTAATGCTACAATAGTTTATATAGAATCTATAATTAAAAATGTGGCCCAAATTTAAATGTTGCAGTCAACACTCCCATTTTGTTTTATAAATGAATTGAGGAATTCAAGCTGGCAGAAGAGATTGGGGTGATGGGATGAACAGTCTGCTTGTGTATAAAATGCTTAAGCAAAAATGATAATGAAATTATCCAGAGAGTCTTGCATTTTCCCTTTCCTGCCCTATGAAGACGCATAAGAATTTCATGCTCATGCTGTAAGCATGTTCCCTGACTAATAACTTATTGTTTACAGTTGCTAGCCTGTGCTGAATTTCTTTAAGGGCATTAATTATCAAGGGTACCATTTTCTATTGCCTGTCTGAGTAAGCTCAGGAACAGGATGACATTTTAAGTGCACCTTTAGGCTATGCTCTATCTTCACATGATGTTAAATTCAGAGAGCAAAAGACAAAACCAATCTGAAAAACCACCAAGCTATTTGCCTGGCACCACAAGTCAACAGGTCCAGCCAAAGGACTGAATGCTCACATTTCATTTGCTTTTTAACTGAGATCCTTGTGCAGACAGGGAGAGAGAGACTCAGGAACTCTGTAGCAAAAGACATGTGATCATTCCACTTCAGAGGGTGCTGTGAGTGAAATGAAATATCCAGTCCCCGACACTGAGGAACACACAACCTGGTACAGAAGATCAGACAAACTGCATAAGATTAAAGGATAATTCTGACCAACGATGGTAAGAAAAGATTCAGGTTGTAAAGTTGCAAAAGAACTTCACGTTAAGAAGTATTTATATGTTTGTGGGTTTTGGTTTGTTTTTTTTTTTTTTCTGTACTGTGTTCTTTGTCTTTCTTTTGCAGAGAGATGTAATTGAATGATAGTTCAGTGATTTGCAGTTCAGCTAATATTTTCCTCCTGAAGTTCAAGTTTTCTCTAAATAGCTTCATTCAAATCATTCACCCAATTCGATTCACTCAGCAGCAGTTTATTTATCGAGCAATTACAATGTATCAGCAGCAACATATTAGTGATGTAGTGACAACGGTCAGCAGGACAGGTGCTGGGACAGGTGCTATTTCAAGGAGAGCAGAGGAGTTTGGAAATGAGGGGTAAGTATAGAGACAGAGAGAGCTCACCAGTTTGGGGAAGCAGGAAGTAACAGAGGACGTGACGTGGACATGGTACACAGGGCAGTAACACTTAGAATAGGAGCGAGCAAGGGAAAGGGAAGGGAGAAGCCAAGCAGGGTGTGTGCAGAGGAGGTCCCATATTCACCTCAATGGGAAGCAATATTGCAGTGGTGTTAGAAGCCCTAGCTCTTTGTCCTTTTCTGGAAATCTTGAATGTGAGTGTCACTTGCTCATGCATTGATTCCATGAACCATGATTGGTTCTCCATGGACAGGGATTTCTCTGGGGCAAATCATTGCCATATTTCCGAGCACATAAACCTCGTCTGGCTCTGAATGGATCAACTAGTGTGAATCAACATAGTGTTTATCAACAGAGTACAGTCAGAGTATGATTCATGGTTGTCAAGTTTGCCAAAGCAAAGGGAAACAATTTTCTAGAATCTTCTATGCCCAGTACCACAGGACATGGTTGAAAATCTGTATTTGGTGGAATATCTCTTTCTGGCCTTGCTCATGCCATGTTACTTGAAAGAGCTTGGCTTCATGGAGACTTTCAGAGACAGCAGCCAGTGAGGGCGCCCAGCCCTCCCGGCAGCTCTGATTTGCGGGGCCGAGTACACCTCGGAGGTATCACTGGCTCCTTCATAGCCCTGGGCTTTTCCACACCTGGAGATAGAATTTTCAGAAAAGATAAGGAACGTTTTTGTAAAATTCTTCTAAACTGGCTCTTTCCTCTATTAGAAACCTGGTAGTTTCATACCCAGGGAGAAAACTTCTTTGCTGCCTAATCTTCAGTGTTTTAAGAGTTAAGGTGGCATTTATGGACTCAAGTCAATCTTATAAAGTTGAAAATGAGCCCACACCATCTCCTTTTAGCCTCATTAATGAAGAAAATTGGCTGAACTAGACTCTGAGCTGAGTTTTCTTTGAGTTAAAGGAGAACCAGGTGCATCATCTCAACAGAAGAAAGTCAGCCTTCTGTCGAAACTCCAATCTATTTAGTTACTGAAGCCTTCCAAAGGAGAAGGGAAAACTTCAACTGTTGCAGCATGGACCTTTCCCAAGGGCCTCCAGTAGAAGTTCTGTGCGATGCCAGCCATAAAGAGGAAGGGGATGGAAACTAGAACATGAGGGCTGAGGACTAGAGAAGGGATGACAAATGGATATCAGTTCTGATTGATTAGTGGCTGCTGCTTGAGCACTGGAAGCACTGGTTGGAAGGATGGGAAAGTTGCATCTGGGGTCATTGGAAAGGGCACCATGATCGATTATCAATGTCTGCCTTGGGTACCGAGAGGGATGTAGCTCCAGATGCAATCACCTACACTCGCTGAGTATTGCTAACATCCCTCTTGCTTAAACCTTCTATGGGTCTGTGGAGGCAAAAATATTGTTTGGAAACAATTGATAACTTTTTCAAAGACATAAAGATATAAAAGGCTACAGACTGTAGATATTAAGTGGTACAAGAGACTAGAAGTAAATTAAGTGGCATGATATTTAGCAAATGACCCATATGGGGACGTTTAGGGGGTCATTTGCACACTTTCTAATTGAGTATTATAACTGTCCATGCTAAGATAGTCATGTATGTATGGAGCATTAGTTTAGAGTGAGCTGAAAATATTAGTAATGATGATGGCCATAATAAATAATAACAACAGTAACAACAGCTAGTATTTGCTGAGCATCAGTTAGATGGCAAGCCCTCTTCTGGGTTTTATGTATACATGATATCATTACTTCTCAGAAAAGCCCTTGAAGGAGATACTATTATAGCCCCATATTAAAAATGAGGAGACAGGCTCGTAGAGGTAAAATAAGTTTACCAAGTTTGCAGAGCTAGAAAGTGTTGGCGGAGTTGTGGTTCATAGTGAGGCAGTCTTGTTGGGAATGACCAGGCTTTCAGTATTCACCACAGTATTTCACTACCCTCATGTCTCATGTAGAGTCAAAGGTCATTGTTTTGATAATAAACAATAATACATAAATAATAATGCAAAAAGCCTTTTTCATGCTAGACAGAAGTTATCCAGAGGTAATTTCTACACAACAGAGAAATTTTCCTTTCATAATCTCAGAGATTCTGCCTAACCATGGTTGAATACCTCTAAACGGCCATCAGGACTGCATTAATGGTTTGATTTCAATATTCAACATGGATGATGTCTAGAAGATCATGGGAAGTAACAAACGTGTGCAGGCACGTAAGAATAATTTCTATGGAGCAGGTACAAGGCTTTGTGCGTCCATAGATTTACCGTGAGCATTTTGTGTGCTAAATTTGCTGAGGAAATTTAGCCCTTTCCTTAAGACTACAGAGTCTATGAGAGAGGCCAGACAAGTACATATATAAGCAGAATAGAAGGCTGAAAGTGACTAATTCTAAACGGATGGCATGGGGAAAATGTTCTGGAGAAGAGGGAATCTGAACTTATCTTCAAAGTTTGAATAGTGGTCCAAAGGCACAAGGGACAGAATTCCTGGATTTTGTTCTGAAGGCAATGGGGAGCCATGGAGAGCTTTGGAGTAGAGGAGTATGTTATTCAGAACTATACCATTAAATGATTATTATGCAGCAGGGCAGAAGCTGGATTGTAAGAAAAAACACTGGAGGCAAAGATACCCAATCGAAAGCCTACTTCAAAAGCCTGGGCAAGAGTTAATGAAGGCTTGACCAAGGTCAGGGACAGGGGCCTGGAAGGAGGAGATGTGCAGGAGTCTCTGTGGGAGGTGAAGCCAACGGGAGGCAGGTGCTGCCAGCTTCTCTCATGGTCAACGCCAGCATGGCCTCTCTCTGAGTCTCAGACTCATACTGTGTTTAGGTAAGGGCAGGAGGGCAGGGGCCTTGCTCTGGGGGAACGTGTCAGCAAGCTTCTGTTCTGGGAAAACTGTAAAGACCTCCAGCATTCTTCTAGGCCCTTGACATTGACTTGACCCTGACCAACATTTTCCTGTCAGTCATGCTTGTACTTTTCCACTTAAATGCAAGGCAAGCCTAGTTCCACAGGGATTCCAGGGAGACCAGAAGGGTGAAATCATCTCCCGTCTTGGGATATAGCACGCACGTTATAGCTCTGATCCTTGGGCAAGAGAGAAAGGTATGCAAACAGGTCATCAACAATACCAGGGAGCTTGTGACAGTGATGCAGACACAGAATGTTTGATCAGTGAGGGACCAAGCCTTTATCCCCTGTCTGTCCAATGGCTGCCTGAATTCACAGCAGGAAACAAAGAAGCCCATGTTTATTAGGGTGTATTTTGGGACAGAAGCACATTGGTACTGCATTCATTGTTTGAGACCAATAAAATACTAAATTGCTATAGAAATATACCTTGCCTTGAAAGGACTCCCCTGAGTTAATACTTCTGTATTAAATTAGGATAGTGCTATAATAGACTAATATGATACTGTGCTAATCTGGATAGTGAATGAACTTAGATATGCATATTAATACTTAGTTGGATTAAAACAACCCGTAGCCAAACGCTTCACCACGAGCTTGAGGTTGCTAACATAGTTGTAATTTACTGTAATGTCTTCTCCTAGACACCACCCTCCTCATCAATTTTTATTGTCATAGTCTTTTGGTGGCAATTCGTTGTGTCGTTGACTTAAGGACATTTTACTTATATTCAAATTCAAAGTAAAACTCACTTTGCACCATGCTCAGATTACTCCAATGCTCCAGAAGGAAATATCTTCATTCCTACGAGGCGGCTGGAGCCGGCCACCAGTACATGCGGTCAATCCCTTTCTTGCCCCGTTCAGATGTTCTGCCTTTAAGAATGTTCTTGTGTCTGCAGCACACCAGCCCGACTCAGGAGTCAGAATGTGGAAGGAGTCAAAAGGGCTCTTTTCACAGATCTGCCGTTCAGTTCACCTCCCTTTCACAATGAGCGGGCAAAGGATTGTGAGCGGGTGGAATGACGGAGTATTTCTCCCTTTCTTGCTCCCAGCTGTGGCTATCCATCCAGGCTTTCCTTTCTAAGACCTCTGCAGTCCATCCTGGGGTGGGAGTATTTGTAGTACAAGGACATTATTCTGAAATCCGCCAGTCTTCATGTTAAGTGGATTCTTGCATGTTTGCGCCTGTGCTTATTTTTAAGTAAATTTATGTGTGGTTGTAAGATCATTCTGAGACGGGGGATTACTCAAGGGGCCGTTGCAGTCACTCAGGATAAATGGAAAGGGAGAAGTTTGGGCTTGGCTATTTCTGGGATAAGGGGGTTCCTTGGGGGTAGGGGCCATTAGCCAGCTGTCCAGGTAGTGAAAGGGTCTGAGGCTGATTGGAATGGCCCTAGTAGCTGTGACCACCTGCAGGATTGACCTGGGACAGTCCTATCCAAGGTACAGCCTATGGACCGACAGCATCATCATTCACCAGGGCTGGGTTAGAACCTAACTTTCTCCATCCTCAGCCCAGACCCACTGAATTAGTCTCCAGGCATCGGGTCCAGGAATCTATGTTTCAACAAGTTCTCCAGGTGGTTTTCATGCGTGTTGACCTGTGAGAAGCATTGATCTAAGGTGTGGGGTGTGCCATCCCCTCAAACTATAGTTAAAGCCAAGCTTGCCCACTGACGGGGTACCATCTTTCCCATGATAACCTCTTTCCCCTGCAACGCTTGTGTTCTGGAAACTTAACCATAAATGGAGCCCAAGTTTACATCCTTTCTCAGTTCCCGATAGTCTTTAACAAGTTGCTGGGATACTTTGAAATTATTTGTTTTAAATATAGGGCTGGAAATGTGATATGAAGTTAAACATAGATGAGCTCCATGTTCAAAGACTGAAACCTACAAATGTGCTGGAAAAGACTAGTATTAAGTCAATGATCTTTTTTGTTTTGAAAATCTGTTTGAAAAATGTTTCCAAAGCCCGTTTTAAGAGATCATTTCACTTTAGAGGAGTAAAGGGTAGAGCTGACTTTATTATTCCTATTTGGTAAGTAAGGAGTCTGAGGCCCAGTAGAATATATTCTGAGAGTGCCTTTAACATGGAAGTCTAGCTATGCTTTATCATGTTTCAAAACTTTTCTGGTGGAGCACGTTGCAAAGGTCCACAGTCAGAAGGAAGGTTGAGCTACTGAATCAGATTAGTCTCTCTTCTGGCATTCCTTCTATAGGAATCTTCAACCCCGAATGAAGGGGGAAGCCCAAATCCCACCCGGGCAACAGCGACAAAAGGGATGCATTCCTTGTCTGCTTGAGCTCTGTGGCCCCAGGCTCCGGGGCCGTCATTCAGTGGGCAGATCACCCAGTACCCAGCAGAGGGCCAACAGCGTTTTGATTTTAATAACTCCTAAGCTGAAGATGTCCTAGTTAAACTGAGGCTGGGCAACTACTTAGCAGTTTGTTAATATTTAGACTATTTAGTCATTCGAAACAATGCAATTAAGGATGAATCATGGCTCAGTAACCTAAACAAAATTAAATTAACAAACGAGTGGCCCTCCTTTTGGTCTGGGAGGCTATTTCATAACCTCCCGCCTCGAAATTCCCTGAAATCTTTTTGTGCAGATTTCAGGGCATCCAGACTCTAAATTCCTTCCCTTGTTGGTACAGACCCAGTTGTGGTCCTTGGGTGAACAGCTGGGTACTAAAAGGAAAGGGCATTTTGAAGAGGTTTGCCATGTAGAATCTCTGGGCGCTGACATGACCGGGTAGTTGGTATGAGTACAGACTTTAGGATCAAATAGACAACAACCTGAGTCCTAGCTCTACCTCTTACTAGCTGAGTGACTATGGGCAAGTTATTTATCATTTTCCTATCTAAAATACGGAAATAAGAACAGAATCATATATATATATATATATATATATATATATATATATATATATATGTAATATGTATGTATCCAACAAGGATAATTATTAATGAATTTAAATTTTGAATCAAGTCTATAATACTAGCATAACTCATTACCAGGCAGTTTTCTATATTATATCTTAAATTCTGATTTTCTTTATGTAAACCTACGATGATTAATATCTTTGGAACTCTGAAGATTTTCATGGGATCATAGACACTTGGAGTGTGAAAGAATTCTACCAGTTTTTGAGAAGTGGGTCCATGGAAGCGTGGTGTCTTTCCCAAGGTTGTGCCACTTGAGACAAAGGTGTGAGTGGCATCTATCCCTGTCAAGGGGTCAACTTCTCTTTGAGATAGAGAGAAGCCAGCTTTCCTCACCTGAAAAGTGAGATGTGTTCTCTACAACAGTACTGCTCAATAGAATTATAATAGGAGTCACATAAGCAATTTTAAATTTTCTAGTAGTCACATTTTAAAAAGTAAAAAGAAACAGATTAAAATAATTATAATACTATATCCATTTAACCCAATATATCCAAAACATCATCTCAACATAGAATCAACGTGAAAATTTATTAATGACATATTGTACATCTTGCACCATATCTTTGAAATCTAGGGTGTGTCTTACTCTTATAGCACATCTCAATTCAGAGGCTAAATTTTTATCAGTCATATTTATATGTATTTAATTTCATAATATTTATGGGAGAAAAAGTAGATTCCCATACCCACGTTATTCTGAACATACTTAGATGTTTTCCAATATCTGAATTGAATGTTTTTAAACTAAAACTTACTAAAATGAAATAAAATTCAGAATTCAGCTCATCGGTTGCACTAGCCACATGGCCACGTTCAAGTGCTCCATAGTCACGTGTACCTAGTTAGCCATCCTATTGGATAGCGCAGTCCTGGGCTCTTCTAGCCCTAAAATTCTAAGTCTTGAGAAACCTTGCTACCATCTCCTACACAAAGATGATATAAAAATGATGACAGAGGGGGTAGGTGGCTTGCCTGGAGAGATGACAGATTTGTGGTTGAGAGAACAGTCATTAGGTTCAAATGCTCTTGCTTGGGTGAATTGGGCAATGGTTTAACCTGCGTGAACTCCAGTTTGCTCGCACATGAAATGGGGATTATAACACTTACTTCAGAAAGTTATCAGAATGGTGCAATGTGAAGGTGTTTGTAGAGTACTAACTCCAGGACAGGAATAACATGTGGTCTAAAAGCTTCTGAACGGGTGGCCCCAGATGTCTGCTTATCTCCATCTGACAAATATAAGCCTTTCACGAAGAGTTCATCTTTGATTATGGCGACACTGTAATTGCCTAATAGCCCTCTAGTCATGCCTTTGGGACTGCTGGAAAAAGTCCACTGATACTCTGCAGTTAGAAGTGGTTGCCACTTGGTGATATAATGAGGCAGAATGCTCTTTTTCGATACTAGGCCTTTGTACATGATGTTCCCTTTTTCTGGAATGCTCTTTCTGGTTCCCTCCTTTCTGCAATAAGTAAGCAAATTCTTACTTATTTTTCAGAACCTAGTTCAAGTGTTTCCTTGGGTCTCTTGCAAACAGAATTACTCAGTGTTTCCAAGCATTCTCTACTGTTTTATTTGGAAAGTCATGACGGCTAAGAGGTTATGTGGTGACGGCTAAGAGGTTATGTGGTGACAGTACGGTTTCCTTCTTAGGTAAGTTCACGGGAGGGCTATTATGGAATCAGACAATTTACCTCAAAGAAAAATGTAATTTTTGAGGTCGGGGGATAGTAGCAATACAACTAATAATGACATTAATGTTTGGTACTTTACATGAATTGTTTTATCTAATCCTAAGAGCAGCCCTGTAGAGATACGATTCCCCTTCGGAAATGAGGAAACCTGGCCGAGAAAAACTGATTTTAGAGGCCTGTTCTTAGCCACTGTGCAGCCCAGACTTGCCGTTTTGGAGAACATGACAGACATTGCTATCATCTCTCCCAAATTCACCCTTCTTTTCCCCTTACTAGGAGAACCCCAGATTTGTTTGAGGTATCAGTGTACCCAGTTAAAAACACTCACTGCTTCAGACTCCCTTGTCACATGCCTAAGGCTCCTGGGACAGACAGTTCTGACAGGCCTTTGCTCCTTGCCTCTTCTTCCTTTCTCTAGCCTGAAATTTGCAGTTGACGCCTGGAGGCACAGCAGCCTTCTTGTGACTATGAAGTCAAGAGCCATTATTCTAAGGATCACAGGACAGGAAGCTAGGAGGAGCCAAGATATTTGAAACTTTGACCAGCTATACCTCCCTGGGCTGCTGCATCCAGACTTCCCATTAGGTTATCAATATTAAATCTCCATTTAATTCAGCGGCTATAGTCAGATTTCAGCTACAAGCAGCCAAATGTGGCCCCCGTTAACGGAGAGCATTTAGAGCCAGCCAAGAAACCCAGCAAGCTACATTAGACTTCTTCCTCTTCACAAACTGCTACTTGTTAGAGTCTCTTCTAATTTGGCATTTGCTGTAGGCCCTTATCATTTCAACTGACTGGACAAATTTCCTGTCCTCCTTCCAGAAACTGGTTTTGTTGCCTCCATGATATTTCCCAAGAAGGGTATTTTCTTGGCTGACTGGAGTCATTCCTCCTGGACTATCTGCAAGGTTTCCCACAAATAGCACAGAGATTCATCTGGTAAAACTGAAGATTGCATGGTCATGGTGACAAGGATTCCTGCCTCCCCTCAGGCCAAAAGTCAAGTGGTGCAGAAGCCTGGAGTCCAATTTCCAGAGCAATCAAATAAGCAGCTAAAAGTGACGTCCTAGGACAGGGATTGGCAAACTACAACCTGTAGACCAAATTCCACCTGAACCTGCTTTTGTAAAGTTTTACTGAAACACAGACATGGCCATTTGTTTATGTGTTGTCCTTGGAAGTCTGCTATAATGGCTGAATTGAGTAGTTTTAACAGAGATGGTATAGCCTGTAAAGCCTAAAATATTTACTAGCCCTATACCTCCACAGAAAGTTTGTTCACTCCTCTCAGAGAACGACTAGCTATGGAAGAAAGACATATCAGAGATCGAACAGTAGAAGGAGAAACAGTAGAAGAAACAACAACAGCTCCAGCCCCCTTTTATCCTACCAAACACAGTGCCAATTAGGTCTCTGCCCCAGTTCTGAAAGGTGCATTTGAACTATTCATTTTATGTGTAAGGATTCTGAGGCTTGTAGGAGGATAAATACCTCCCCTGAGGTCACATCTCGTGATTGATGAAGCCAGAATTCTAACCCAATTCTGTGTGGATCTAAAGATCACAGTTTTAGTCATGAATCATTAACTATTACACTACATTCCTCCTCTTCAGTTTAATCCAATTCCTATGGTAAATACTAAAGACAACACAGAGAGCATTTTAAATTAAAAAATGACTATGTGGAAGGAGAAAATCTACTTAGTTCAGAAAGGTCCAGAACAAGGAGGTCAGGATACATGCCCCAAGATAGGCAGCAGAAAAGGAGATCCAGGACCTAAAATGGGTGGAATGAAAGTGCCAGTGAGAATGGAGGGACATTGTTTCTCTGTTCAAACTGGGCCCCGTCAGTGTCAGTCTATGTGGAGGGTCTGTCCAAATAGCTCTCCTTTCATCAGATGACATAACACCTGGAACGCCACCATTAGCCCTCAACTGAAAGAGGAGCTATCACTGAAGAATGGTGCTAATCTAGTGGGAGGCCTCTGAGGACCTGGGTCACAGGGCCCAGTGCTCACTCCTCAACATACTTCTGTGCAAGTTATCAGTGACTCCATTAGGTGTGAGCCATGACTTCATGCTTGAAAAAAAGAGAAGTGGATGACAGATGTTGAGCTGGAGGACATGTGCTGAGGCCTGGGGATTTGCAGCGTATGTTTAGCCTGGGAACATCATACCACAGGAGAACACATATGGAAAGAACGGGGTGTGTCTGAAGACTTAATGTAAGTCTGATGTGAGCCCAAGTTTGGAGGGGGCCACTGGAAAAACTAATTTGGTCTTTGGCTTTACATTAGTTGAAGTATGATATCCAGGGCATGGAAGGTGACAGTTCCATTTAACCCACCCAGGCAGAACACACCAGGATCTGAGAAGATGGAAGTGAAGGATATGAAAGGTCTGGAGATCAACAGCTGTACATCTATCCAAAAATTTTGAGACCCTACCATATGCAAGGCACAGTGGTCTTTGTTGGATATGCAAATGATTTTACCTTTGAGCAGGGTATACAGACATTAAATCAATGATTACACAAACATAGAATTAGGAAACATGGGCTGTGCCATGAGGCAAAAGTACACAGTGATGATGTAGGTTATAACAGGATCCTTAGGTTAGACTGCGTCTCTAGGAAGACCTGTAAGAACATGACATTTAAACTGAGACCTAAGAAGAGGTCAGTGGGTGGCAGCCTCTCAACCAGTGATGAAGAGCAATGCAGGCAGAGGTAACAGCAAGGGCAAAGGCCTGGAGGTAAGAAGGAGGAAGATGCCTCAGGGCATTTAGGCCATTTTAGAGAGCTGGATTTCAATCCCAAGTTCAATGAAGAGCTATTGGAGGGTTTTAAGCAGAGACAAGATAGGACCATTCTGTATCGTTGCTTTGGCTGCTGTGGGATTAGAGGAGGCACAAGATTAGAAGGGGAAAGGCCAGCTCTAAGGCTGCTGCAACAGTCCAGCCTAAAGGGCATGACAATAGAGCCATGGAGGAATGTCTGGAAGCCCTGGGAATTGAACCCTGGAGAAACAAATCTTTGTAGGGAATGTAGTATTTGTCTTCCTATCTCCAAATAGCGAGGATGTGGAAGAGGGACTGGTGTCCGTCAGTCCTGCCAAAGAAAGAATAAGTAGCAATGTCAGACGGCTATTGAGGAGGAGGTTTTCACTCAGCATAGAGAACCTCCAAGGAAGCAGTCACCTGGATGCTGCTTTCCAAAGCATGCTACAAAGCGGGGCTTCTGGAGTCTCCTTCTGCGGCCTTTTAGATCCAAGAAATGCTCCGTGAGAAAATAATTCAGTAACTAATTGAACGAGACATGCCGTACACACTCTTCTTGGAGACTCACCTTGTATCTGACTGGATTCTGTAGCAGTACTAAGTCCTGCTGCTAAGAAACTAATTTGGCAAGATTTAAGCCACCATTTTCCAAACTTATCTGCCCCAGAACTCTATAATAAAACTGCCTATTAATATTCTGTGAAACCAGTGGTCAATGGGACACACTTTGGAGGACACTGCTGTAAAGAACTTATCCATGAGTTCAAGGGTGAGTTCTAAAGTTTCTTCCAAGTCTATAATCTGATGTTCTGTGTTAGGCTTGACTTTATTCTTGCACTTCCCTTTTACAAAGCGGATATTTCTGATGTGACAGGAATTCCGGTGTTGAGAGGATCATAGTGCATGCAAAGAGTGTTATGAGATAGATGTAGATTTAAACCTTGACCCTCCCACTTACTAGCTGAGTGATCTTGAGTCATCTCTTTAACCTCTGTGATGTTAGTTTCCTCATTCGTAAAATGGGAAAAATGTTAGTGCCAACCACAAAAATTGTAGAAAGAACTCAATGAAATGCGTAAAGGCTAGTAAGCAATCCATAAACGGGTGCATAGGATCAGTCAGGAATGGCCCTTGTGGTTACCATTAGCCAATGACCCAGGCCAGTGGTTCTCCAACTTCAGTGACATCAGCATCATCAGCATGATCTGGAGGGCTCGTTGCAACACTGATGTGGAGCCCCACCCAAGAGCATCTGATTCAGTAAGTCTGAGGCCCACCTGTTTTCTATTTCTAACAAACTCCCAGATGATGTCAGTGCTGCTGGTCCAGCAACCACACTTTGAGAACCACTCAACTAGGTTGGTGTTCAAAGTCTCCCCCCCAATTTTTCTCCATTCTGGAAGACAGGATCAGGCTTAATTTGCAGGTTATTAATGAGACAACCCCAGAGTGACTTTCTTCTTACGCAGTTTCCTTCTTGGGGCCCAAACTTGGCTCTTCATGAAAGGGAACCCCCTACCCCACTCCACAGGTGTATTAGAGTGGGGGTGAGGAGGACAGGAGACACAGGAAGCGAAAACGCATTCCAGGAGGGGAGAGGATCAGACTAGTTCACACATCTTGGGAGGCCTTTGGTATAGATGCTCGGATTCAAAGACTGTCTCCCATTTATCCTCCAGGCCTGGCTTGGCTCCTGGAGAAGCAATTAATCTTTGGTTCCATTTTCAACCATTTTTCTCCCATTTCAGAGCCCCTGTGGAGGATTTTCCTTCTCACTGGAAGCTCCTAAAAAGACAAGTCCATTTTTTTGGCTTGTCTCCATTGTTCCCAGGAGTTTTTAGGTTCGTTAAAAAAAATACCCATACTTTATTCTCCATTCAAAGTGCTTTTGCAAGTTCTGACATGTTTCCTTGTACCATGTTAAAGGCATGGGGTGAGCAGGAGATGATCTCAATAGAAAGAATATTTATGAACTATTATATTTATAAACACCTGGCATTTACATAAACAAGGGAACTGGGATTTTTAACAAGGTAACCTCTCCAGTTTGGCGTTCAAATAGAAAACATGCTTGTGTTTTTCTTGTGCATAGGGAATCTCATTGAAAGTACGTGGCACCCAGACAGTATTTTAGTAAACAGTGGTTTTAGTCTCTGGTGAGTTCTAAATTAGACACAACAGATGTGATATTGCAATAGTTAATGATTCTCCCTGGTTTCTTTTCATTTAAGGAGTGATGAATGTCATCTTTATGATGATAAGTCCCCTTGAAGGCTTTGCTGTGGCAGTTGCAATGCTGAGCCCAGAAAGGTGGAGGGACAGCATGCCCAGAGCAGACTGCTGATAGCAGGCTCCTCACCATGGGTGTGCCCCTCCCCTAACTGTCTACCCCCTGCCCCACCCGCCACCCCCCAAGTGGCACCAGCCCCTCCTTTCATGTATGAGGAGACTGAGCTTCATGAGGGTCAACTGTCTTACCCAAGGTCACAGAACTCCTAAGCAGCCCAACCAGAACTGAACCAAAGTCTGCCGTAGTCTAGAGCATCTTCCACCCAGACTACAGTCAAAATATTTTGTAGAATTATAAGTTCCAACTTCTCTTGTTTTTATTTCTTGGCCTTAAAAAACTCCAGTTATTAAATTTTTTTTTCTTCAGTATAGCACCAGATGGTGGAAAGACACATATATTAAGCTTCAGACCCTGATCTCAAATCTAGCCATCACCACCTACCAACTGTGAGTATAACTTGAACAAGTTGTTTAGACTCCCAATCTCAGTTTCCTCATTTGTGAAATTGGTGGTGGTATTCTCTCTTCCTGCGGGACCTCTTGAGATAATGAAATGAGATGCTGTTTGTGATGTGCCTGGCACACAGTGGAAGCTCAGAAAATGTTAACTTCTTTCCTTTGCTATCCATTTGGTTTCTCACTATTCTTCACCATCTTCTCCTATGCTCCTTAATGAAGGCTGGACTTTTCTTAAATGTTTTGCCCCGTTCTCCAGGAAAGGCTTCTTTTCCAAGCTCTGAGACTCCCAGGAGATACACGATCCTGCAGCCAAGCACACTCGCTAAGACTCATCCATGTGAGTCATGGATTTTCTCTCTAGGACCTGCGCCTGGTGAGTTCATTTCCACATCTTCTTAATCCCACGTCACTAACAACAGTAGAATCAATAAAACCCACGTGTGATGCGAGACCACAAATCTGTTTACCTGTTTGAATCAGGCAGGTACCTACTCTGTTGGCTCTGTCATTAAACCTCTGGGAAAATACTTTCCACACCTGGAAATATGAACTGGAAATCTCATCATGAGAGATAATTCCCAGGCTTCACTACATTGTGATGCTCAGGAAATTTTGACCTTGCTTTGTTTTGATCTGGACTAGAGTCAAAAAGCATCTCTTAAATGAAAAATCATTTTCAGAAGGGCTGAAAACGTGGAGCCGTTCATTCTGATTGCCACTGGGTGCTTTTCATTCTGCTCAGCGTCTTTATCCCTAGCATCAAAAAAACACAAAAAAACGTCGAATTGACTAGAGGCCAAGTTGGGTGACTTTGGTGAGAAAAAGTGTATGAAATAAGAGGTTATAATCACTGAGAGCCTAAAAAGAGTGTAGGAGGTGAAAAAGAAAAAAAAATGACCTGGAAATTATACTTGTCTATTTCTTTTTTTTTTTTTTTGGACAGAACTGAATACATTTTCCAGGCTCTTGAGTTTAATTAAATTCAAAGGAACATCTCAAAGGCAAGTGAAAAAAAAAAGAACAGACAAGACATTGAGGTGGCTGGAATAAGAAACTGTGTAGAATGTTATGGAAAGACAAAACCAAAAGCAAGGAAAGGAAAGATGATGGGAGAGGAGAGGTGGGGGAGGGGAGGCAGGAGGGGCAGTGAGGAGGGGAGAGGTGGGGGAGGGGAGG
>NW_020837966.1:4090793-4140666 GCF_003676395.1 Aethalodelphis obliquidens
GGGAGGCAGGAGGGGCAGTGAGGAGGGGAGAGGTGGGGGAGGGGAGGGCAGAGAAGGGAGGGAAATATGAATTTGCCATACCCGACCAGACGAAACGAACTTGTTTTCTGCCAGCAATACCCACAGCTCTCTTTTAGGCACCGGTACTTCCCTTAATTTCTAGATAGGTCACAGAAGCTAGATTATCTGTCTCATCTAAGGACACACTAGCAAATGGCAGAGTCAAGACCAAACCATTGCTGATTCCAAAGCCCATGTTCTTTCTAATCTACCCCACTACCTTGGCTTACCATTTATGCATTTCATTTTTTAGTGCTGGAGAAAGGGGTTAAAAATAGCTTTATTTCTATTTCTCCCTATAAGAGCAAAGTCAATGCACACGTTGGTACAATAATAATAACAGAACTCACAGGGGTTGTGCTCCTCCTTTGCGCCAGGTCTGGGCCACATGCCTTGGAGGAGTTATCTTATTTCGTCTTTACAGCTCCGTGGAGTAGGTGCAAGCATTTGGGATCTCCTTTTACATGTGAGGGCACTGAGGCCCTCCCAGGTTATGTATACATGCTCGAGGCCACGCAGTTAGAGAGGGGAGCTGGGCTCGGAAGCCAGCAGAGTGACTCCCCCGCCTGCCTCAGTCACTGTCCCATCCAGGCAGTTCTTACTGGGAAGTCATTAGAAGAACACTCAGAGTTTCTGACAGCAATTTTGCTAAGAGATATTGATTCGTTAACTATTTTAACTTGCTCTTTGTTTCCTCTTTTTACTTACTCTTGTCCTCAACCATCGTATCTGTGAAACCATTGTTTTAATGTGCTAGTTTCAGATTTTCTAATATACATGAAACTAAACACACATTAAAATAAATGAAAAAGTGATAAAATAAAATTTAAAAATTCATCTGTATACCACCTACCAGTAACTTTTATGCTCTGCCAGTGGTAAGAATATTTTCCTCCGTCACTGCTCAGAAATATCACTTGTTAATGAGGTAGAAAAAGGTCAGATCATACCCAACACTTCTGAATGGGGAAGAAAGAGGCAGGACCCGGACTCAAGGATTCGACTCCAGACCTTTCCCTCTGCACCACCAGCCTCCCTCCTGTGCCTCCTCTATGTTCCCTGGAATCCCGAGGATGCAGCTGGGGGCTTCAGAAAGCTTTAAGGTACAGCTGATCCTGTCTTTATTTAAAATGCTTGTATTTTGTTCATCGTGGATGTTTTTGCATTAATCTTGATTCTTTAACAAATACTACATAAATTATTATGTGTTTTGATTACTGAGTTTATTTAAATGTTTTAGTATATAATACATTTAATATGTTGTCTTTATACCAACATAGTCAAAAACATACTTTTTAATATTTTTTTAACAGAGAAGGGGGGCCCACAAAGATCACAACATGGCCCTTATGAAGCTGATTACTTCCTACCTCTGACACATCCCCACTTCTCCCTCAGGACCTGGGACCCCATGAGAAACCAAAACTGTACCAAGCAGTGTGCCCCACAGTGGCTCAGAGCCACCTGGCCCTTCAACTGCAAAATACGAATGCGTTTTAAAAGCTTTACCTTGGTACATACTGTTTCTGAGAAACTCCATAATATGTAATTTTAAATTTCCATTCACTTACTGACGCTTATAACCCTTCTTGCAATGTCCTCAGCTTCTCTCTCTGGGGCACTTTAGTCTCCAGCCTTTTATCCATGATAAATTATCCATTTAATCAAACTATCTAGCTTAAGCATTTTTGGTTACTGCTTTATTTTTTTCAAACGAGAGGGGGGCATCCAACAAACCAGATGTGACCGTCTCCAGTTTCGTTTCTTAATGTACAAGTTGCAGATTCCTTATAGATCCTCCGGGGTAAATCACAAACAAGAATTAGCACATCACCAGCCTAACTTCCTCTTCTCAGCATGTCTGTTTCAAATTAAAGTGAACGACAGACTCAAATATCAAAGGCATATTGCCCCTAAATTAGCCAATCAGCTCCAAATACAGCTGGAAACAAGAGCAGGGGATAATGTTTTTCAATCAGCGGACAACCCTTTGAAAGTTTAATTATAAATGGTAGCCGTTTATTTCAAGCTAAATGAAATTTGCCACTTCTATGTAGGCAATACACACTGTATGTCATCCCAGCCCAGTCTCTTATCTCTTACTGCCTACAACAGGGGGAGCAAAAATTATGTAGATCCCCATTCTCTGACTTCTATTATTTCATTATTCTTTGAAGGGAATGGAAAATGCTTGCTATACAATTGTTAGAAGAAATCAATTTTCTGAGCAGCTTTTTTTTTTTTAACAAAGAAATTTGTCTGGATTAAACTGACGAGGCAGACTAGAATCAGTGTCCTTGGAATTGGGAATCCCGTTATCCATCAATGAGGACTGTTTTCCAGATCAGGGGAAAGAAGGGGTGGTCAGTTTGAGATTGGTCTCAGGTGTCAGGCCTGGAGAGAAACGAGGTTGTTATCTGTTCCTGTCAAGGAGACGATGACCTCCATCTCAGGGGTTCGCGTTCTGGAGATAATTGCAATGAATCATTTGCAAGGCAAGCCTTCAGAACCTTCTGCATGGGCACAGTGCAATCTTCCTCACCCATATGACCCCCACAGCCCCAAATTACATGTCACTTCTCCTCAGGTAGGAAGATCCAGTGGACAGGTATGGATTTGTCTGCCCAGAGCATCACCACCCTTAGGAAACTCCTCGTCCCCCACTTCATACAAGTGCTCCTCTCCTTAGCCCTGCAGGATGAAGTGTGATAACTGGCCAGCCTGAGTCAAGAGCCATCCCTCAAGTGAATCTAAGTGAGATTCAAAGTGTGACATGCCCATTGATTTACAGGATTCCCATGTTCCTTGGAATGGAGCCCAGAAATGGAAATCTGATATAGAGCTATTGAGGCAATGAAGCCCAGCCTTTGAAAACGGACAGACCTGCCATGTAAGTAGCTGAGTGACCTCATGCAAACTGCTTAAACACTCTGAGCCTCCATAGTCCTATATGTAGAATGAGGACAATATCTGTCCTACAAAGTTTTTGTAAGGATTATAGTTATTGCTTGCAAAGTTCTGGAACTACTGTAGCTACTAAAAAAATAATAAACATATGTAGTCATATACCAAATTATCAAACCTCATCAGCCAGTGATGATAAAATGGGGTCATATTTGTGTTTAACTCCCAAATGACCGTGATCCTGACTCCAGGTGGTTCTACCCCGGGTACCAGTTCTGCCCCTCCAAAACACCCTGAAATACCTCCCAAGTACTTCATCCTGAAGTACTGTCTCCCATGTGTTCACAAAATGGTCTGAGACCATCTCCAGGAGAGATCCTCTGTCAGATAGCATCCACCATGTTTTCCTGTCTTTATTGTCACTGCAGAGTGCACTCCTTATTATTAAGTCACCAGAGTCCAAGCCGGAGATGCTGTCCCTGATGTCCCCTTGTCATTGCTCCCTGCGGTGACCCAGTGGTGCTGGGTTCTGGTGGCAGTGAGGAGAAAGGTCTCTCCTCAGCTACCTGGGCCTCCAGTTCATTCCTTATTTCCCAAAACAACTCAGCAAACTTCAAAGAATCAACAGCATTCAGAAATGATCCCATTGCCGTTAATCCACACCCTCCAGAAAACAGTCTGCCAAATGTGAATCAACAGTTCCCACAATACAGACAGAAACCTTTTTGGAGCTGATGGCCGCTTCTCTCCACACCCACCAACACCCCCACTCCATCCCAACAATTTCAGAGACCCGAGGGCTCAGCCTCAGCCAGGTCACGCATGGAATCTGAGTCAACTCTTCATTAATCAAAACAAACCCTGATAAGCTGGGACAACGTGAGAGAGTAGCATTGATATATATACACTACCAAATGTAAAGTAGATAGCTAGTGGGAAGCAGCCACATAGCACAGGGAGATCAGCTCGGTGCTTTGTGACCACCTAGAGGGGTGGGATAGGGAGGGTGGGAGGGAGACGCAAGAGGGAGGAGATATGGGGATATATGTATATGTACAGCTGATTCACTTTGTTATACAGCAGAAACTAACACACCATTGTAAAGCAATTATACTCCAATAAAGGTGTAAAAAAACCCCAAATAAACCCTGAGTGTAGATCCCGCCCACAGCCAGTGAGTGACCACATGCATGGAGGACAGAGGACAGATAACATATGGGTTTGCAGAGGTCAAGGGGCTCCAAGAAAGGATGTGAATATGATTCGTTGGAGAGTATGTAAATCAGTTTCTCCTCCCTCTCACTTTCTTACATATGCCCTGTGATATATATGGTTTTCTAACAATAAAGACAAATTATGACGATAACAAGGTCAAGGTACAGCATTATTATAAGTTATATTTCAGTTTGGCTTTATAGGATTATATAGATATTGGGTCAATAAATAATTTGTGTGTATTGAATCATTATCTATATGTTATATATTAGTATGGTGTACACTAATATATATTATATATATTAGTATGTTATATATATAAATTCATTTTTGTAAGTAAATATAAAACTTTAGACAAATTTAACTAATTAAGCCTTTATTAATGGAGTGGGGTCAAAGGTAGGTGCTTTGGGAAACCTATTTAATTTTTATAAATAAAACACTGATTATAAATAGTAACATATGAATATATCAGGACTCTTGTATTGATCTTCCTATTAGGCCTTCAGAGCTAACTTTTACTTGCATGTACCCCAAATGTCATGCTGTGATTGAGAAAATCTGCCCACCAGATTTCACAGCCAATTGTTTTTGTGCCAGAGGTGCTATGTGATCATATATGAAAAGGCAGGAAACTCAGGGATTCCAGTGACCCATAAGTGGCCTATTGCCTAGTAGCAAGATTTCAATAAAAACCCTGCATGAAATGAGCCTCACACTTATAACAAAATGAGTCTGAAACAATCAAAAAGTCGTATGAGGTCCATGACTCTATGACAAGGCTAAGTCCAGGAGGCAGGCAGAGTAGGACCACAAGGAAGATTCAACACGGTTTTTGCAGCCAACTTTTTCTGGTCACAAATGGCTGTTCTGTATAAATGTTCCTGAAAGTTCTCATTTCTAATGGTGGGTCTTAGATAGCAATATTTCACCAAACCACAATTTTTAATGGATCATTACTGTTTTTGCATTTTGTCTTAATGTTACTTGTCTTTCATTTCCTTAGTTGGTTAAACTACTATTTCTTCTCTGTTTCTTGCATTTCATCTCTACTGAGGATGGTATGACTTCTTCATCCTTTCAAATTGATGAAATTAGGTTGGGTCTGTTTCCTTAATTCCCTTAATTTAAATGGGTAAGACTGAGTCATTATGGATGAGTGATCTCTTCCAGACTGCCCTCCAGTGTAAATGACTGAGGGAATAAGGCTCTGAGAACTGAGTCATGAGGTCTAACCAGGCTTGCTGGGCAGGGGAGGGTGAAAGAGCCTGCGTAACTCTTTCCTGAAAAGCATAGTGGGGGAGATACAGCAGATCTGGGTGAAACCAGATGTCTTAACCAACCAGTTGTGTTCAGGTAAATTATTTAGTAAAACAAAGCCAAATACAATTTTAGTTAAATCCTATTTGATGAGAAATGGATGTTGTTGCATTGGTTGTTGTTTTTAAATTTTTATTTTGAAATAATTGTAGATTCACATGCATCAATAGTTGCAAGAAGTAATACAAAGAGATTCCATCTACCCTTTGCCCAGTCTCCTCCAGTGGTAACATCCTACAAAACTGCAGTGCCAGATCACAACCAGGGTATTGACAATGATACAGTTGAGAGGTAGGACATCTATATCATTGCAAGAATCACTCCTGTTGGCCTTCTCTAGTCACACCCATGCTTTTGCCATCCCCCACGCCTTTCTTAATCTCTGGCAACTGTTAATCTGTTCTCCATTTCTATAAATTTCTCATTTTAAGAATTTTATATAAATGAAATCACACAATATATAACCCTTTGAAACTATTTCCATTCAGCATAATTCTCTGGAGATTCATTCAAGTTGTAGCATGTACCAAGAATTCATTCAGGATTTCTCAACATGGAGATTCCACCATTTGTTTAATCCATTGGGACATCTGGATCATGATATGCTTTTAAATATTGTACAAATTGCTTGATACTAATAAGCAGTTGTGAGAACACTTACTGGAATCCAGGAGTTGTTTTAAATAATTTATACCAATTTTCTTACTTTACTCTCGTGACAGATTTGATTAAGCAGATGTAATGCATGATTAAACTATAAAGTTTATATAAACTATAACATTAAAGAGAAGATATCTTCTCCTATGGACTTAGATGAATCTAAAGGGAACTATAGTATAATTCAAAATTAATGAAATTCTTCAGTTGATATAAAATGGGAATTGAGAGAGACTAAAGTAGATGACACGGGACTAGTCACTTGTAAAAGGAAAATATATAAATATCACTTCAAGCATTGTTTTAAAAAAATTAAGTAGAGGCTTAAAAAGTTTGGAGCAAAATAAAATTGAATAACTAAAAAACAACCGTCTAATGAAAACTGGGAAAAAATTTGAAAGTAAAAATAAAGAATGTTAAATAAAAAATTATAGTGTTAAACAGCAAAAATTTCTTAATGTATTCAACATTACACTAAGTAAAAATAGAATAAATTAAACACACTAATTAAAAGACAGAAACTTTCGGATTGAATTAAAATGAAAACAAAAATAACACCAAGCTCTACAATATTTAAAAAAGATACACTTCAGATAACAAGGTGGAGAATCGAGGAAAATAAAGGATAGAAAAAAATGTACCACACAAATAAGAGTCAAAAGGAAATTTAACATATGTAAGATTTATTCAAATTTTAATTTTCTTTAATTTAAAAAATTCTATTGAAATATAGTTGATTTAAAATGTTGTGTTAGTTTCAGCTGTACAGCAAAGTGATTCAGTTATACACACACATATAATATATATTATATATATAATCTTTTTATAGTCTCTTCCATTATACATTATTAAAAGATATGGTAATAGTATAGTTCCCTGTGCTATACAGTAGGTCCTTGTTGGTTATCTATTTTATATATAGTAGTGTATATATTTTAATCCCCAACTCCTAATTTACCCTTCCCCCTTTGGTAACCATAAGTTTGTTTTCTATGTCTGTGAGTCTATTTCTGTTTTGTAAATAAGTTCATTTGTATCATTTTTTTAGATATCACATATAAGCAATATCATATGATATTTGTCTTTCTCGGTCTGGCTTCACTTAGTATGATAATCTCTAGATCCATCCATGTTGCTGCAGATGGCATTATTTCATTCTTTTTTATGTGTGAGTAATATTCCACTATATAAATTATATATATATATAACATCTTCTTAATCCATTCATCTGCCAGTAGACACTTAGGTTGCTTCCAGGTCTTGGCTATTGTAAATCGTGCTACTATGAACATCGGGGTGCACGTATCCTTTCGAATTATGTTTTTCTCCAGATACATGCCCAGTAGTGGTATTGCTGGATCATATGGTAGCTCTATTTTTAGTTTTTAAAGAACCTCCATACTGTTCTACATAGCGGTTTTACCAATTTACATTCCCACCAACAGTGTAGGAGGGTTCCTTTTTCTCCACACCCTCTCCAGCATTTATTATTTGTAGACTTTTTGATGTTGGCCATTCTGACTGGTGTGAGGTGATACCTCGTTGTAGTTTTGATTTGCATTTATCTAATAATTAGTGATGTTGAACATCTTTTCATGTGCCTTTTGGCCATCTGTATGTCTTCTTTGGAGAAATGTCTATTTAGATCTTCTGCCCACTTTTTGCTTGTTTTCTTGATATTGAGCTGTATGAGCTGTTTATATATTTTGGAGATTAATCCGTTGTCAATTGCATCATTTGCAAATATTCTCTCCCATTTTGTAGGTTGTCTTTTTGTTTTGTTTATGGTTTCTTTTGCTGAGTGAAAGCTTTTAAATTTAATTAGGTCCCATTATGATAAAAACTCTCTCAATAGTGGGCATAGAGGGAACCTACTTCAACATAAAAATATATGACAAACCCACAGTGAACATCATACTCAGTGGTGAAAAGCTGAAAACATTTTCTCTAAGATCAAGGAAAAGACAAGGGTGTCCACTCTCACCTCTTTTATTCAGCATAGTTTTGGAAGTCCTAGCCACAGAAATCAGAGAAGAAAAAGAAATAAGAGGAATCCAAATTGGAAAATAAGAAGTAAAACTGTCACTGTCGCAGACATAGAGAATGGACTTGAGGACATGTAGAGGGGGAAGGGTAAGCTGGAACGAAGTGAGAGAGTGACATGGACTTCTATATACTACCAAATGTAAAATAGCTAGCTAGTGGGAAGCAGCAGCATAGCACAGGGAAATCAGTTTGGTGCTTTGTGACCACCTAGAATGGTGGGAAAGGGAGGGTGGGAGGGAGATGCAAGAGGGAGGAGATATGGGGATGTATGTATATGTATAGCTGATTCACTTTGTTATAAAGTAGAAACTAACACACGATTGTAAAGCAATTATACTCCAATAAAGATGTTTAAAAAAACACAACTGTTTGCAGATGACATGAGACTATGCATAGAAAATCCTAAAGATTCCACCAGAAAACTACTAGAGCTCATCAATGAATTCAGTAAAGTTGCAGGATACAAAATTAATACACAGAAATCTGTTGCATTTCTATATACTAACAATGAAAGTTCAGAAAGAGAAATGAAGGAAACAACCCCATTTACCATTGCATCAAAAAGAATAAAATACCTGGGAATAAATCTACCTAAGGAGGCAAAAGACCTGTACTCAGAAAACTATAAGACGCTGATGAAAGAAATCGAAGATAACACAAATGGAAAAATATACCATGTTCTTGGATTGGAAGAATCAATATTGTCAAAATTACTATACTACCCAAGGCAATCTACAGATTCAATGCGATTCCCATCAAATTATCAATGGCATTTTTCACAGAAATAGAACAAAAAAATTTTTAATTTGTATGGAAACAAAAAAGACCCCAAATAGCCAAAGCAATCTTGAGAAAGAAAAACAGAGCTGGAGGAATTTGGCTCCCTGACTTAAGACTGTACAAAGCTACAGTAATCAAAACAGTATGGTACTGGCACAGAAACAGAAATGCAGATCAATGGAACAGGATAAAAAGCCCAGAAATAAACCCATGCACTGACAGTCAATTAATCTATGACAGAGGAGGCAAGAACATACAATGGAGAAAATACAGTCTGTTCAATAAATGGTGCTGGGAAAACTGAACAGCTACATGTTAAAAAATGAAATTAGAACATTCTTTAATACCATACACAAAAATAAACTCAAAATGGATTAAAAACCTAAATGTAAGACCAGATACTATAAAACTCTTAGCAGAAAACACAGGCAGAACCCTCTTTGACATAAATCACAGCAATATCTTTTTGCATCTGTCTCCTAGAGTAATGGAAATAATATATGTAAGATTTTTTAAATCATAAATAACAGAAAGAGATGTTGCATTTATATATAGTTATAGATATATATCCAGAAGCAATGATAATAATAAGAGCAAAATACATAAAGCAACAGATGACAGAAATGGGAGAAAGAGAGGTAAAAAGCTATTGGAGATTTAAAATCACTGCTCTCAGAAGCTGATGTACCTAATCCAATAAAAATAGACTAGAATATAGAAGACATTAATAAAATAATTAAAAAGTTATGCATATAACTTTATATTAAAATTTGCATACAGACATAGACTACACACTTTTTTTCTAGAATAGATTGGTCATTAAAAGAAATCATATACTAGAGACAAAAAGAAAATATCAATATATTTCTAAGTCTCAAACAGAAAATGTTCTCTAATTTCAATGTAATAAAATTTAAAATTAATAAAACTGAGTTAGCTAAAAATAAAAATCAATTTATTTATAAACTAAGAAAAAATGAAACAAAAAAATTTACTATCAGATAGAACTTGGGGAAACTAGAAAACAAAAGGGGAAATTCTACAGCTTAAAGACGATGAAAGTAGTACATGTCAACATTTGCTTGATGTTGCTAATGCAGTTCCTAGAGTGCAATTTATAGCTATGAATACATTCTAAAAATAAAAAATTTGAAAAATAAATAAGCTAAATGATCATTTAAAGATGAGAGGGAGGGCTTCCCTGGTGGCGCAGTGGTTGGGAGTCCGCCTGCTGATGCAGGGGACGTGGGTTCGTGTCCCGGTCCGGGAGGATCCCACGTGCCGTGGAGCGTCTGGGCCCGTGAGCCATGGCCGCTGAGCCTGCGCGTCCGGAGCCTGTGCTCCGCAGCGGGAGAGGCCACAGCAGTGAGAAGCCCGCGTACTGCAAAAAAAAAAAAAAAAAAAAAGATGAGAGGGAAAAGACAACAGAGCAGATCCAAAGAAACAAGAAAGATGGCAATATAAATGACAGCTGCAGAAGGTTTTACAGATGAGGGAAGGAATACACAATTCCTAACTTATATACATTGTCTTAGAAAGTTGAAAACTGGGGGCAAGTCTGGGCAGCTCATTTCATGAGGCAAGTATAATTTTAATAGCTAAACCAGATGAAAAGAGTTCAAGACAAAAAAAAGTACTATAATTTGAGTTCTGAAGTTAGTTTTAAAAATATTAAATAAAATATTTATTTCCAAAAGTATATTAAAATGATTCAAGGATGGCCCAACATAAGAAAAACTAGCAATATAATTCCCCTTAAAAAAATAGAATAGAATAAAAGACTGGAGGGTCACAATAGAAATAGAGAAAAGCAGATGATAAAGATCAATATCCACTTCTGAAAGAAAACAAAATCTTAGAAAAGTAGAAATAATCTGATAAAGTTTATCATCCAAAATTCATTGAAAACATCATTTTCATAAAGGAATTTTATAAGCATTTTTTTGAGGTCAGGAACAAGACAAACTTTATCACTGTAACAACTGCTATTCCAAATATTTGGAAAAGCAATAAGATCACAAAAATAAATAATTTCCTTTGAATTGGAAAGGACAAGACAAAATATTCATTACATAGAAATCCACGAGAATCAGGAGAAAACCATTAGAATTTGTAAGAGAGTTCAGCAAGTTTTCCAGAAACAAGGTTAAGTTATAAAAACCAGTAGTGGGCACCTACTAAAGCAAGTTCCTATTAGAAAGTATGATAAGAGAATTTACAATAGCAACTAAAACTACGAATTATCTATTAGCTGATTTTAAAAAGATTGCACAGGATATTTGTGGAAAATTTTTAAATTTTATTCTAGGACATGAATAATGACCTGCATAAATATTCTGCCTAAGGTTTGGGTCAATTAAACACTGAAATGGTATCGATCGATATACCCTGAATTCGTTGAAAATAAATGCAGTTCCAAGAAAAAATTCAAGCATGAACATTTTTTTTGGAAAATGTTTTCTAAAATATATGTGGATGAATAAAAGTTCATGAATGGCAAAGAGTATTTTGAAATAGAAGAGTAGGGAGATCCTTCTTGCCAGGTACTGACATATTAAAAAGCAGTAGTAATTAAGACAGTACAGCAATAAAATAGGAGCAGGACAGTAGACCAAGGGAGCAGCTTAGAGCACCCCCATCGACTCCTGGTGCCTCTGGGACCTGGCATGTTACAGAGAAGGCATCACAAAATAGTAGGAGAAAAGACTGATTATTCGGTAAATAGCATGGGAAAAATAGCCTCACTCTACAGAAAGTTTAAATTAAATCATTACCTCATACCAAATAAAATAAACTCGATATGGAGTAAGAACTAAACTGAAAGTTAAAAGTATAGAATTAATGAAGAAAATGTAGACAAAATCTTTACGACCTTGGGATACGAGAAGCTTCTTAATCCAGACTCCAACACATAAACCCCAAAGAGATAAATTGATGGCTCTGGTATCAAAATGAAAGATTTCCTCTCAAAATTACACCATAGACAAAGTTATCAGCAGGGGTCAGGCTTACTCTTGACACTGCAATGTCATCAGTTTACCAGTGAGACTGTTAATTGAGCAGTTACTATGTATCAGGCACTGTTCTGAGTACTTTATATATGTTGAATCATTCACTCTTCTTGAGTACTGTTGTTAATCCCATTTTAGGGATGAGGACAATGGGTTAATAAACTTGTCGAAAGTCACGTAGCTGGTGAAGGGTAGAGCTGGGATTCGAACCCTGATAACCTGGCCAAATCCAGAATCTGTTCCCATAATTGTGGTTACACCACTGTTCAGGATTTTCCATGCTGATGCCGAGGGGAACAAGATAGGGAAGGGAAGAGGCAAGGATGTCAAGTACTGCAAGGATGATGAGGAGAGATCACTGAATGTGTCATTCCAGAGACTTCTGCAAGTACTATTTCAGGTGGAGGTGTGCTGACTTGTGGAGAAGTGACCAACAAGCAAGACAGCTCAATCCTTTAAACTACAACTCTAGAAAGTTTGAGAAGGACTCATCCTTTCTCTTAATTCTAGGCACGTTAGTGTTTTGTGGTTTGCATTATAAGAATATATTTTTAAAAATTCTTTGGAGAATGCTGCCGATTATGAAAAACATGACAGCTATAAACTTCCATGATTCTTACTCTCCAGAACAGACTCTCCACAAATACAGGGTGTCTGGCAAATTACAGCCAAAGACTGAACAAACTGGTTTTCAAACCAGCATCTCCAACTAATATTTTCCACAACACGCAATCCTATTCTTGTTTGCAGTAAAACATTGGAATGAAACCATACTCTGTTTGTTCTCCAGCTCACATTATGACCTGCTATAAAATGAATTAATATTCATAAATCTTTTTTACTGCACTAATCTCAATGTTTTAAAGTGGTGATTACCACCTGACATGGGGCAGGCCAACAACTAAAGGAATCTTCAAACAGCATAAGATCCTATTCCCACATGGGGGTTTGAAGAGGAAAGCAAAGGAGAAGGTTCACATGTTGAATTCGGGCATAAACACGAACATTCTGAGAAGATTTTCCATAAGGACTCCAGATACTTTGGGATAAAAATGTCCTGAACATTTTTTCTGTAGAGTGTCTGGAACATGAGCAAGGGTGTTGGGCATGGGTTATGTAACATGGAATATACCACATGGACAACCTTTTTGAAATTTTCCAGATGAGACCTATAGTTTGAAAAGCTTAGAAACATCTTCTGTGATATTCATGTGTTCTGTAATTAAAGTTTCTTCAGGCTCTGACAACTGAGCAGTGGATTAGCGTTGACTATCCGTATCCAAAGCTACTGAGAAAGCCTACAGGCTTCATCAGGCTACCTGAGGAGAGGTAGGCCTCCGAGCTGCCCAGCAGGAAACTCGGAACACATTGGAAACCAAGAATGCCACGGCACATACATCCGAACAGAGAAACTGGGAAGAGAAGTAGTAGATGCTTTGGGTATGATTTTAATTAGAACAATAAGGAAGCAGCATGGTTTATACTGTTGAGAATCTTTATTCTTAGTTTGGGACCTAAGTTTTCAAGACTAGAGAAGGAACGAGGAGAGACTCATTCATTCAATAAATAGTTATTGAATTTCTACCAGAAAGCACCATGCAAGGCCCTGGGGATTTGATGGTGAGCAAAAGCAGAGCTTAAAATTTAGTAGGCAAGATGGCCAAGTAATGAGATGAAGGAGAGGATAATTACAAGCTGAGATCAATGATTTTAAGAAAAGTAATAGAGCTCCAAGATAGTAACAAAAGAGGTTAACCAGGTCTTGAGAGTCACAGAGATGCTAAAGAATTTGAAAGCGTTCACTACATGAAGGGAAGCAGTACCTGAGCTCTCTGCCAGAGAGACCCAAGAAGGGCCATTCTGCCTCGCAGTGTCAGGGGAAAAGTTGTGGTGGGAGAAGCTGGGGAGCAGGGAGAGTGGTAGCCGCCCTCTCCCCCTTCCCTGAGCACATTCTCCCAAGGGGATGCCTTGTCAACAATATTTTTTAAATACTCCATTGCCAGGAGATTGTGGAAGAACTTTGGAGGGAGCAATGTAGAGCAAGTCCAGGCTCTTAGCTACAGAGATGGTAGTCAAAGGTGTCTTGCAGTCATGCTCATCCCTCAGGTCCCACTATGGGCCAGGCTGCACCACAGGTTTGCTCCTCCACGGGGGTAGGTGCTATCTAGCTCAGACTCTTTTCAGAACTCCAATGTGTAGCTTTACCAAGTTGCCTTTCCTGAGCTGCCGACCCCCAGAGCCATCTGCCTAACGACAGTTTTATTTGCCTGTCTCTCATATATTTCAAGTAAAAAGGGCCCCGAACTGTTCTTCTCTTTCAGTACTAAACCTGCTCCTCCTCTGGTTTTCCATCCTAGTGAATGTCACCACCATCTCCTCATTTGCTCAAGTGGAAAACATGGCAGCCGGGGCATCGTCCTCAATGCTTCCCGTCTGTTTCATCTCTTCCTATCCAACCGATCAGTGAATAACTTTGAAGTCTACCCCCTTGATCCTCTTCCTCCCACCCCTGCCTGTGTTGAGACCACATCACCTCTTCCCTGAAAGACTCCAACTACCTCCAGCTCCAACCTGGTCCCCCTGCTGCACTTCTTGCCCAGCCCCAGCCCCCCACCTCCAGCTCAGTTTTTACCAGAGACCTAGAGAGAATCTAGTGTGTGAAACTTCAGAGAGAGAGAGAAAGCATGACTGCTTCCGTCCTCGGAGCATCTCAAGGCAGCCCTCCTGATGCCCTGGGGGACTGGGAAATCCTTGAACTTCTGTTGACAGATGGCAGGAGGCCCATGGCAGAATGCTGGTACTTCAGAGGAGAGGCCATTACTGTGTGAACTTTAGGGAAGATGAATTCCAGGAAGGAAAGGCCTGAGGGAAACTGGTGCTTCACATGCTCTAAAGCGTGGCTTTTCTGTTATTCCGGAAGGCTTTTCTTTAAAAAACAAAAGTATAATAACCCTAACACCACCACCACTAGTATGCTATGGCTGACATGGTCAGTGTCTGCCGTATTTCCTTGGATCCCATTATCATTTCCTTCCTTTATTCCTTTTCTGCACACAGTGTCCAGTGTGCCTCCCAAAGCCTGTGCCCACGTCTCTTTCTCGGTGCTGCCCTTACCCTGCTGGAGTCCACGTGTTTTATCACATGCAGTGAGATGCCGCTTCCCTCTGGGGTGTGTCCACATTGTCTCCAAAGCTCCTTAGGGATTTAGTCAGTATTACCCTTGTTGTAACTGCTTGATATCCTTGCTTAGCTTCCTTCCCCTCCCTCTCCCACTTTCCTCTGGTTTTTCCTGGGATGGCCTCCCAATAATCACTTTCCCATGAATCCTGCTCTCAGGTTCTGCTTCTGGAGAACCCAGCTCTCTGCACCAGGCACAGGCTAAGTACTTTCTGTGCATTCTTTCCTCCAATCTTCAAAAGAACCGCATGAGGTCAGGACTATCCATAGCCCCATTTTACTGATGGCGAAACACAGGATCAGGGACATTTGGTTTCTGTCACACAGCCAGTGCTGGGAGAGCCAGGTCTGACCCAACCCATGTCTGATCCAACTTTTGACCATTTTGCTACACCGTGAAATCACACCCACTTCCCTCCACCTTCCTCCACAGAAAGCAGAGTCTGAGAAAGGGGGCTCATTCTGGAGAGTGGTCCCAGGGAACAGGTGGGAGGAGCGGGAAGTACAGCAGGACAGGGGAAAAGCAAATATGAGGTGTGTTCCGGCTGCCTCCGTGGTGGGCTTGATCCCATCCAGCCAGACCCTTGGAGTTGCCTGTGGAACACACCTCAGTATTGCCCACCTGAAGGATGGAATGGGGAGTGTTTCTCCACCAGCTCTGTCCCCTGCTGGTGAAGGATCCCCAAAGGTTTTCAGTCTCTCCCACTACCACCCCTACCTTGTCAGGGGAGCCCCCGGGCAGAATGTGAGAGAAGCACCGTCAGGTACACCCAGGTTGAGCAGCTGCCACAGCAGTGACTGGGGATGTGAGGCGGGGCACAAACGGCTTCCAGAACACACCTCCTTCTACCATCTTGTGCAGTCCTTGCCCCTTAGTAGGAAACCACATGTGTTGAGCGTACTATGTGCCGGCCCTGGGCTAAACACTTTCCATGCCTCAGTTTATCCATACCTGGCCACACCTGACTGGGCAAGTCCTGGTATGATTCCCAGATTACATTGTGAAAACCGAGGTCCAGGGTGGTGAGATGACTCGCTCCTGGTGTGTGGCGTTGTGGGGACAGGGACTCCTGCTCTTACCCAGCCCTGGGGGCTGCTCCTCAGGGCAGCCCGCCTCACAAACCATGGCAGCTTTCCACGGGCTGGACAGGCCCCAGCTCCGGGCCTGGTTCTTATTCGGGGAACCCGGCCAGAAATCCAGCCAGGGACCGGATGGCGTCTTATAATTTCTCTGTATCCCCCGAGCTGCCTAGCACTAAATAAATACTTGCTGACTGATTGACTCATACTGGCCTTGCTTCCAAGTTTCCCTGGGCCCCTTCTCTAGGCAGCCGTCTCCCTCCCTGGCCTTTTGGACTCCCCCATTTTCACCAGCTCCCAAAGCCTGAATTTGAAAATGTAGGGAGTGTTGTGTTTCTAGAGATACGAGCTGATGACAGAAGGGGCTTAGCAGTGAGGGTGGGTGGCAGTGGAGCCATGAGAGGAAAAGGTCGGATGGGATGGGAGGGGTCTTCACACTCCTTGTGCCAGAGGGGCCCCCAAAGCAACTTGAAACCAAGAAAAATGTGCACTGACCACTCTGAGGAGATATTTGTGGGAGACCCCATAGTTGGGTGGATAAGGACACAGGCTCCAGCCCAGGCCTCCTGGGTTCATATCCGGGCTGCAGCTGTCACCTTACCTCTCTGTGCCTGAGGAATTTCAGCTGTATACTGTGATGATGATAATAATAATAACCACCTCAGGGTTGTTGCTTGGGTTAAAATGAATTAATACAGTGCCTGGCTAGTGGTAAGTGCTCCATGAGTATTAACTGTCGTGGTTGCTGTTCTTATGCGGCCGGGCGTTATAACCCTGCAAGCTCAGCCTGCTACTATCCTTCTATTGATGTGCAAACAAGGCTCAGGGAAGGCAAATGTCGTGCGAATGTATGGGAGTGTAAATTCAAAAGCAGGTCAGAAAAAAAAAAAAAGCAGGTCAGGTTAACTCTGAAGTCCATGAGCTTCTGCTACAATCAGCGTTTACACATTTCAGTTGTTTATCTGTTATTATTCCAGTATTTATGAGAACTATTTATCATTATTGCCCAGCATACTTTAAAAATATCTACCAGGAGAAAGTTGCTTGAGGGGAAAAAGAATTGAGCAGTGAGCAAGGGAGAAGAAGCTCAGCTTTCATAATTGAATGGAAGGACAGCCTGGCTCAAAGTGGCCTCAGTTAAACTCAGCTCAAATATCAGGTTTTCTTAAAAACTTGTTCAGATGTTCCAGTATAGTCATTTCATAAACCTGCAGGACTTGGTACTGCTTTTTAAAATCTCATTCATAACAGTAAAATGGTGTAAGCCTGAAGTTCTATCAACATATAATCTTTGAGTTCTAGACTTAGCTAAGAGGTGTGTCACGTCTATGTCTAAAGTAGTCTGGTTAAACCAGCTGCCCCATTGCCTATGAGGCAGTTGACCCAAGAAGCGGCATCTTGGCAACCAAAGGAGCATATTGTGATTTGCAGTCATGAGCGGTCTGCTTGTACTTCTACCTGTAATACTGTTACTACCCCATACCTGCTTTTATTCCTACTTACTCATATTCACAGAACACCCACTATTTTCTAAGTGTGTTACTCACTTTATCTTCAAAACAATCCTATGAAGTAGGGAATTTTATCTTCATTTTACAGATCAGGAAACCAAGGCCCAGAGAAGCATAGTAACTTCCCGATGACCACCAGTCAGTGAGGTGTGCAGTCACCCCAAGAAATCTGACTGGACTTTCTGGGCTCTCAGCCACTATCCTGAACTCTACTACTCATTCAGAGCATAAAAATGGGCCCCTGTGGTCCCCACCGGCAAAATGCACAGGGAGAGTGTCCCAAGGGGGGCAGTGTTTATAAAACTTGAGCAAGAAAGAACAAGATTCTTAAGGGTATAATAACAGATTCAATTCTGTTCCTATCACATGCCTGTGTCTTTCATGTATGCAACCCTGTGTGAATTTTATAAAAATCTAGCAAAATGGGAATTGTCCAGGTTGATGAAAGTGGAAACTGAACCTTAGCAAGGTCAAATGGCTTGGCCCAAACCGCTCAGTTATGCATATGATGTAGCCAGGACTAGGTTTCTTGACCTCTGATTTCAGGACTTGTTCCATTCTACCAGAACTTCTTTGAGGCTCTGAAGGAAACTATATGTATTTATCCCACCTGTTTGGAAACGTAGGTTTCATTATTATTCAGGTATGATGAAGCAAACAGATGAGGACACAACTGCCATTGAAAAGATAGTTTGTTACTTACAGTTCCCAAGAGGAGGGGATATGCCATACCATGCAGGGCTACATAGGGAAGCACCAGTGTCAGTCAGGAGGCAGAGGGAGTGAGGAGAAAAAGTGGGCAAGAAACTTTATTGGTGTTTCTATGGGAAGGAATGTGAAGCAGGGTAAGGAAGCTAAGTGGGTTTTGGATTGGCTACTTTGAATAATCTTGGCGAACTCTGGGGCACTGGGGCTGTCCTTAGTTGTCTGATACTTGGCCCCTGGGGTGAGTAGGGCAGGAGGATAGTGGCCCCAGTGTGAGAAGTGGTTGAGGTATGGGCTTCACACTGGTTGATTTGCCTGTAAAGGTGCATTCTCTGATGAGTTGCTTACCATAGCTAGGAACCTGTGGAGGAGCAGTCCCTTCCAGTGTCAACAAGGCCCCAAGATGTCAAAGAATCAAAATAAAAAGACACGCCTAATACACCACCCTAGAAGAGAGTAGGCGTAAGGCTGTCCTTATAAGAAGAAACTGAGCAAACAGGACACAATTAGATTGAATGGGTGGTTGGATGGATGGATGGATGGAGCAATAGATATGTAAGGTTTATTCTCCCTGACGTCCATAGCTCTAGTCTAACACATATGGTTGTTTCAGTGGAAACGTCCCTATTTGAAGATCAAGGATAAAGCACAGTCACAAAGCGGCATTCATGCAACCCCTGGATAGATATTTCATCCATTGCTTCAAAATGAAGACCCTGCTAAATGATGTGGAGGGAGATTGTAGGAGCATAGCTGGCCATCTGCGATTTCACATTAGCTGTTATTCCCCATAACTCTGCTGCCGAGACATCAGATCATGGCTGGTTAGAAACATGAAGTCAGTTCCCTTCCAAAATCAATAAGAAACTTCTGACTGGGCTATCTGCATTGACTCGGAAAGAAGAATAAGGATGCAAAGTTAGAAAACCAAAGCTAGAGAATAAAAATTTCTGAATGGGTGCTTTCATTGGTTTGTTGGCAAGAAACACATTCAAGGAAACCAGGTCGATTTTCAATTCCCTTTTTCATAAATTAAAAATAGCTTCTTCTGATAGTTAGACACGTGGGTCCCAAATGGCCCAGGTAATTCATTAGCTCAGATGGAGAAAACACGTTTCTCCATCAGTGCGTTGGACTCATCTCACTGTGACACCCCAAGCTCGTAATGACACTGGAAAGAGAGCCACGTTTCAGCCCAGTCCAGCTGAATTCAAAATTTGACTGTCTGCAACTGGTGCTTTTCCTTGCAGGACATTTCTCCAGAAACTCATCCCCGAGACTCGCTATTAATTGGAGAAGGTTTATTTATCCTATAGGCTTGATAATCAATCATCGGATTTCAGCACTTGTTTTGTGGGATTCCATTTCATCACTTGCTACAGTATATATTATTATTCATTATAGAAGTTTGTTAACGGTGTATTTATTTGAGTGACTCTCCCTCTAAATAAAGGGGCCTTATAAAGTTTTTTTTTAAATAAAGGTTTATTTTTACATCAGCTATTTGCTTTCCTATGCGAAACCTCTGAGCAGCATGCAAACCGAATTCCTGCATCTCAGGCCGGGCTGGGGCTGTTGGAAAGGTGATAAAAGCAGCTGGCCGGGCCCTTCAGCAGATTCGGTTTTTTCAGCCCTGTCAGTCACTTCCCCTTTGAGAAGGGAACAAGACGGCTGGTAGAGATTAGGGATGGTAATGTAAAAGTTTCTACCTACTGCATAAAATTCTTTCAAATTAATGCAAGCATTAAATTGTCAATGATTTTTCACATAAAGTAGATATTAAACTGTGCATGCCCGCTGGTGTTGGTATAAATTTTTGTCAACATTTTTGGCACACGGGGGCTGAGCCTGGGGGGTCAAGAAATGTTTTTAACCAAATTTTGTTGTTTCAGTTGCTCTTTTTACACTCGTGTGTTGTAACTCAAACGTAGAATCTTTTCCCAAAAATGAAATTTGGCAGGCCATTAGTCCGTAATGTGGTCTAATGCCTGTGGGTATTTTTTAAACATGTAAATGGCCAAGATATTTAGGTTTTTGAGGTTGAAAAACTGTGCACGCACTCTTAGCAACTTCTTTTTCAGCTGTATTTAGTATGCATATTTATTGCACATGTGTATTATGAAGCACGCCGATTAGACTGGAGATTAGTTGGGAAAATATACAAATGCCTCTTCACGGGGCGAATGTCTTACAGTGCGTGAGTTGATTTGTCTCCTCTTTTTACTAGGGAGTAAGAGGTAGCCCTGAGGCAAACCCTGCCCCCCACGGCCCACTCCCAGAGTGAGGAGACTTCAGGCCATTCCCACTCATCCATGGGGCTAGAAGACTGAATGTGGCAGCCACCCCCAAGCCTGCTGACTGGCTCCATAGCAGAGTAATATCCAGAGAAAGAGGGTGAGCATCTGTATCTCATGGTTCTAAATCCCGTCTCCGGTCTCATTGCCCTAACCTGTACCAATGCCCTGTGGACATGAATCCTGGGCTTTTCCCAACGCTCAAGGATCCACACACAGAATCCAAAACAAATACTCTGAGCATAAAGAAAACATATTATAGCCTAATCCACTGTCCAGATCATTGAAAAGTAACAGTTATTACCTCATTTGAAAGTAATCTTTAACAATTAGCTTAGGAAAGTATTTCATAATTTTTTGCTAGCCTTACACAAACGAAAAATTTTTCATGTAATCAATTAAATCTGGCAGCATAGCATCAGGCACTCATTAGGCTGGGCTGCTTGAAATTCATGTACAATTTCTTCCTTATGCTGATCCGCAGGAGCTTTTAAACTTGCACTGGGATGCTGGCAACATCCCCCAAACATCTCAGACACATTGTCTCTCTGAACCTGAACTTTTTTAATGGTGGTTAAACATGTTGTCTGCTTTAGTTTCCTGTCTATCTTCATCATGAGCTAGCACCTGTTTCCAATAAATTATACTGGGCTGTATCAGCAACACCTTGGCAACAGCTGCCACCCTTAAAGGCGGAGTGCCCTTGAGGACAATACACCTGTGAACACACAGAGTGTTTATTTAGCTGAAAGCCAAAACTCTAAGTTACATAAAGCAATTATCTAAAGCCTAATGTATGCCCATTATTAACACAAAATAACCCTGTTCTTAAAAACCAATAAAGATCTATTTAAAGGATTTTTCCAAATCCAGCTGAAATTTGTACTCAACTAGAGAGCTAGTCTTCACCTGGGACTTAAAATTCTAATGGTGGGCAAGGGAGAGGTTTGTATGTGAGTTATAATATTCTTAGCTCACGCCTGGAATATAGGGCATGAGCATGAATGGGTGGTACAGCCAAAGCTTTCGACTGTTGAGCAAGGACTTGCTTATTTAAAATAATCTTTGTTACAGGTCACTTTTTAAAAAAAACATTTGACTATGGTCTAGAGGTTGGAGAAAGGAGTGGATTGTTTCAGTTTATATTTAAATGGAGGAATAGTTCATCCCAGGATACCCTTCTTTATTTGTACAACCCACCTTTCCCTTATGGTTCATTACCTAATAGCATTACTCTTAGGTAATGGGGTTAGCAATATACTAATAACGAAAATGGAACCCATGTCAGGTAAAGAGCTTCAAACTTCCATCCTGACACATGAAATATATTAATGATGAAAATTCCAGCCAATTATAGTATCTACTGCACAGAGTTCAGTTTCTAGAGTGTTTGACCTGAGGCCCTTTCAAGAAATGGCATCACATATTACATAGTCTTGAGCCATAAATAATAATAGAAAATAGCTATTGTTTCTCCCCCCTTGAAGACCCATGAAATCTGAGTGATTTTTTGCTTAGAGTTTGTAATATGTTAATCCCTGTCTGATACTTCCTGTTGACATTTAACTGACGGACCTGTAGTCACTTAGGTGCGAATGTGTTTTAGCGCTTCTGTTTGGCTGAATGCAAATGCTGTTGGAAGTAAGTGCTGATGAGTATTACAGCTCCCAGCTTGGTCCATGTCAGTGTCACTGATGGTTCACATGCAGTGCACATGAGTGAGTGCCTGAAGCCTGAGAATCGGACATTGGAAGACAGTTTTGAAACAGCAGGTCTGTGTTTTATAACAAAGTCCACAACACACCAGGCCAGTCATGCTTTCCTTAAACTAGCCATGTGAGTGACGATGAGTTAGGTTGCGGTAGATGGAGGAGAGGCTTAAGAACGTGGCACACCATGGCCATAATTGCTTTTTTCTCCTCTTTGCAAATTGCTGCTTCTTTCATTTATTTAGCAACTGTTTTCTGAGCGCTTATTCCAGACTACAAGCTGGGGATACTAAGATGCATTAGACAGATGGTTGTTCCTTTTTGCTGGATTGCAAAGACCTCCTCTGTGTGTTTGAGACATCTGTGATGAGAGACCAAGGTTCTAACTGTGATTCTGTCACCACTGGTAGAGTTGGTCTGGAACAAGCCGCTGGTCCCCTTTCAGCCAGTTTGCTCCCTTGTAAAACATGAAAACCAATTCTTGGAGCATCTACATCAGAGAAGTGACATAAAACTCAAATCAACAACTAATGCAAATATATCCTGCAACTTTCAAGCTCTGAGTCCTTTTGAGGGTCCTTTTGTTCTTGCGCTTTACTAGCCCTCAAGTTATTTCTTTAGGTGACTTCTTGTGTGTGTGAAGACCCAACAGGAAACTCACAAAATGCAGCCACAGCAGCAGTTTCATTATCAAAACTCCAGCAAGCATTCCAGCCAAACTAATTCCCCACTGGATCACTTAATGTGTAAGGAGATCTTTCAGCCAGACTTCACTGGGGGGCGGGGGGGGGGAATATATATATAGATATAGATAGAGAGAGAGAGAGAGAGAGAGAAAATTAAGAAAAATATGTTTTCCTTTTCTAATCAGTATAGCATTATGCTAATTCAAGGCTCTCTCTATAAAGATATAGGACTTCCTCCTTTGATTTATTTTTATGATTAGGGGCCCTCACAAACAATTGCTTGTAAATGTGAGAGCACCCAGTTTGCATTCCAGGCCAGAAGAAACCCAGGAATGGATTTTCAAAGGAGAGCTCATTCCTATCCCCCTGGAGAGTTTATCTTTATTAAAGGTCAGCAAATGTAGAGCATGCTTTGCTAATTTACCACGCGTATGGGAAATAAGTCATGAGTACAAGTTTGTGCAGAAGATAAGATTTACTATGTTTTAGATAAACTGATTTTTGAATATTGAAAGGGTAATTCAAAAAACATTTTAAAATACTATTGGTTTCTCTGCCTGCTTGTCAGATTTCCCATTGGTGATGAAACCCTGCCAAGTATAGATTTAGTACTGGTCATGAAACCAGAGCTGGGCTTGTGGTTACCTGATAATAACTGTGATAGTAAATTCATCCATTAATTTCTTTCCGGTTTCCTTACATGGGTAACATTAAACCAAGATATTACGCTATTGGATGGAGAAAATCATTTTCATTCACACACACACACACACACACACACACACACACACACACACACTTTGGAATTCTATTAGGCTGCTAATTCCCAAAGACTACAGATGTCCCTCCTATGCCATGCTGGAAGGATAATGCAAAAATTGGAAACGAGGTGCCCTGTGACCTGGGACTATCAAAGGCTATTAGACACAGTGGCAGGCTCCATGGAGATGGACAAGTGTATTAAAACTGGATTCGTAAAGAAAATAATAAATACAGTAACCTGTATATGATTAATGGGGCAAAACTTGCCCTTGTTTCAAGCTGTCCCATAGATAAATGGAGCTGTGACTAACAAGTGAACTACTGTGAGGTTTTGCTTTGTTTTGTTTTTTGGTGGTGGGTGGGGGTCAGTTAGGCTAGACCCATAGACAAGGGAAAAAATTAGATCTTTATAACACACTCTTACTTTGGGCATCGGAGAATTTATGCGCTTCTGGGGGCATCTCGATGGACTGTGTTTTCCTCACAAACAGATGGGCTTATGAGTGCCATTTTATCAGATTTAAGATTAGGCTTCAGATTTAATTCTGTCCCATACTTGGCAATGGGAGGAGTCTGACTTTTCTGCTTACATGCCTTGAAATGAATCAATGATGATTTGTTTCCCCTCCTTTTCTCCCCCTCTTTATCTTGAAAGCCAGGTAACAGATGAAGCAGAGCCAGAGTGATTTTCAAGTGTCATCCTTTTGTGTGAGGGTGACTTATGGAAACCCCCCAGGCTAGAGGTTCTGAATGCCTCTACGCAAAGCAGAGAGGACAGACAACAGAATGATCTCAGGGTGTAAAACTATGCTTGCTTGTGTGGGATTTGATTTAAGCCATTTTTGAACTGCCAGTTCGTTGTTTCAAAAGGCATACCTGCACAGAACCTGTTGTGGTCAAGAAGCTGATTAGCAAAAGAATGTTCTTCAGTTTCTGGAAATCCTATATAAAGAACCATCATGGTTTTTGTTAAGAATAAGATTACCCATGAGTTACCGAAACCCATCCTGCTTTAGTGAAGAGAAGGTTTGGAGGAGAAATAACTCAAGGATGGGAAAAGGATCTAGGAAGAAACCTAGAAAAATAGAGATTCTGAGAGAAATAAGTCTCTTAAGCAGAACTTAGAAAGAGATGAGAATCCCTAAGATTAAGAGGATCCTTATAATTTTAGTATTGAAGAGAAATGGGATCTCTGAGACAGGAGAATCAGGTGGTCATTGCAGGCATAAACTGAAAGCACATTTCCTGGCATCTCTACCTGCTACCTGTGTGTCTGTGGCCAAGTTATTCAACCTCTCTATAACCCATTTTCTGCATCTGTTAAAATGAAGATAAAGTACCTATCTCAAGGGGCTTAAATGAGGATTACATGAAATGATGTATAAGTAGACAAAGTACTTGGCATAGTGTCTGAAATTTTATAAATGCTCAATAAATGACAGCTTTTATTAGTTTATAAACTAGAATTTCAATCTTTATCACTGCAGTAGAAATAGGCGTGACTGTGGATTTGAGAGAGTCAGGCAGGGGAATGTACCATGGACAAGGGTCTCCCAACCCCACGTGCAATGCCTGACGCATAAGAGGTATTCAGTAAATTTCTCTCAAGGGATGAATCACATAGATCAGGTCTTTCAGTACGTCGAGTTGGGACTGAGCTTCACTTGCCAAATGTTTTTTGACTGCTTTCTGAAATACCCAGTAGAAATAGTAAGGTCATCCCACTGGTCTTGTCAAGCCAAGAAACACAGATGAACAGACAGACATTCTGGAACACAGGGTATGGTCAAGTCAGTTCTAGGTTGTCCCTATGCACCCATCCTCCCCATGTATCCTGACCTGTGATCTCGCCTAAAGCTCCTGTGGGGATTGCTCTGGTTTGGCCTGTTTATATCAGACTTCCTCAGCATAAGGATAAGTCACTAATGAAGGTTGTAACGTGGGACTGGGTATCTGGCTTCTTTGCCAGACTCTGTATGGACATTCTGGGGTGGCAAGGTCAAGGGAAAGATGTAGAGACATGAGCAGTAAACAGGCAAGATGCCACCATACTCTCTCCACTTTATCCCCTGCCACTGGCATGGATAGAGAGCTAGAGGCAAAGCAAGGGATGCATGCCATTCAATAGCATAAGGAGAGGAAGGAAGGAAGAAAGGGTCAGGAAGGGGGAGGAAAGGAAACTCACTTTTACAAAGTCAGACTCAGATCCCATGTGCTCAAGAAATACTTGTTACCTGAGTTGTGATATAATCAAATAAGCAATAATCATTTAATTCATTGTCACTTTATGCCATGAAGCTTCATAAAAATGGATTGGATAATGAGGCAGGAAAAGGAATTATGGAATAGAAGCTGTTCTCCCTGACTGTGAGCCCCTGTTCTGGCTGAAAAATATACAGAGGTCCATCAGGGTAGAAAAGGAACAATCCCAAACCCCTCCAGGGAGTAGGAGGGTGCTAGGACATACAAAGTGGGTTGCTCACTCTAAAGGGACTGTCCAGGCTCTACTTCTTGGGACGGGGTTTGCAGTAGGCCCTAGATGACCTTCAAGGAATATCTGGATTTTGACATGTAGACCTGGGTCTTGTTGGAATCATTGTAGATTCCTATTGTAGTTATGGTGTGGATTTAAGCTGCATCTCTAAACACAGGTGCTAATTCCATTGTCTCTAAATGCATAGAATTGATAATTAAGGGGAGGGAGTTAATCTTTTTCAGCATCTTTTGTGTGCTTCGCACTGTGCTAGATGCATCTCATTTAATCCTTCAATAGCACTGGGAAATAGATATTATTTCCATTTTACACATGAAGAAACTGAGGCTCAGAGAGGGCCTTGCTGAGAGTCGTGCAGCTAGGGATTGGTAGAGCTAGGATTATGAACTAGCTCTACCTGCTCTTTCCTCTGTAAAAGAGAGATTCAGAAACTGGCTGGGGGAGGATGTCAAAAATGAAGTTGTGGGCTTCCCTGGTGGCGCAGTGGTTGAGAGTCCGCCTGCCAATGCAGGGGACACGGGTTCGTGCCCCGGTCCGGGAAGATCCCATGTGCCGCAGAGCGGCTGGGCCCGTGAGCCATGGCCGCTGAGCCTGCGCGTCCGGAGCCTGTGCTCCGCAACGGGAGAGGCCACAACAGCGAGAGGCCCGCGTACCGCAAAAATACAAAAAAAAAAAAAAAAAAAAAATGAAGTTGTGAGCATTATAAAAAGCAAAATATGATATTGTCATGTGGACGTATTATAATTAAGCACTGAAAAAATTATCTAATTATGTTGAGGATTTTTTTTTCCATATTGGAAGCGTGCATTTCCTGCATGAACTTTGAAAATATATATATTCTATAACGTAGAAGTTTTACTTTGTATCTCAGTATTTACTGTACAGAAAAATTTACCAGTGAGCTCAAGGAAGTATGCCCGAGGTTGTTCATTGCAGAATTTCTATAAGAGTAAAAACAAAGCGAAATCAAACCAAACCAGCAAACAAAAACCCTGAAGCCCTGTTGATGAAAGAAGTAAGAGGAGAAATTTTTCAAAACAATGTGAAAAATTTCTTAGATCTGTATAAGTTTTCAGATTGAAAGGGACATCTAGTGTTCAACAAAATGAATACAAAATGACTCACAACAAGGTAGATTATCATGAAGTTTGAAGCATCACAATAAAGAAAACATCCTAAAAGCCTCTGGACAGAATAATGAGTCTCGTATAAAGAATCAGCGGTCAGAATGGCATTAGTCTTCTAAAAGCAGCACTGGAGGATTAGGTGTCAATTTAGCTGATGTGCATGGCCATGCTGAGAGGAGGTAAAGAGTTCTTTTAGTGAGTGTGAGGATGAATTATTGCTAGGTAGATAGAAAACAAAAGATAGGTAAAAGTGAGGCAATTATCAATTCCAAGAAAAACAGAGAGTTCTATAGAAAAAAAATCACATAATCATAGTACCATATATGCTATCAATGAACAGCACTTACAATAATGATAATAATTATTATTATATTTAATCATGCATAAATATATTACTTATTGGGGATTTGGAGAGAAGAGAAATATATGCATATAAGGGGTGAATGGGGAAGGGGAACTAAATCTTCATCTTTCATCTTTCTAACAAGTCAATGGATAGTATCTAAAACTGAAAAAAAAAAGAAAAGAAATAGCATCATATTTATCTTATTTAGTGCACCAGAAGAAATTCCTTTTCTGGGAAGTGGGATTCGGAGATGAGATGGGGAGCTGCAGAAGACTGCTGCTTTTATCTTAAAGCCTTGGGGTGATATTTTCCTTTTTAAAATACATGCTTCTATTAGTTTGAATGTTAAACTAAAATCAAAGCTCTTGCATGCTTATTGGAAACATTTGGAATGTAAAAATGTGTAAAAATGTAAAGAGGATTACTCATAACTTATCACCCAGATATACCCACCGTTAGCGCTCAAAAGTATGATCTTCTAGTCTTATTTTCTTTCTGCTGAAACACACTTTATAGGATCATAAAGCATTTGAGTTTTATAGGCTTCTGTTACTATACAGCTCGTTTCTCCTCCCCCTCCCCCTCCCCCCCCCCTCCCTCCCCCCCTCCCTCTCTCTCCCTCTCTCTCTCTCTGCCTCACTAGCTTTGAGGTGTTAAGAGGCCATGTGGGGAACCCCATGTGGCAGGGAACTGTGAGCAGCCTCTTGGAGCTGATGACATCCTTGACTGACAGCCAGCAAGAAGCTCTCGGTCCTTCCAGAGGAAGGAATTGAATTCTGCCAACAACTTAAGTGAGCTTAGAAGTGAGTCCTTACCCACACAAGTCCCAGGTGAGACCACAGCCCGTGCCAAAACTCTGAAGTCTTTTGAGACTAATCAGAAGATCCAGCTAAAGTCATGCCCAAAGTCCTGGCATACAGAAACTGTGAGATGATAAATGTTGGTTGCTTTGAGCCATTAAGTCTGTGGTAGTATAATTACATGACAATAGAAAACTAACACTTGTTCTATTGGAGGAATTCACAATTTGAGGCACATCTTTGGGAGCAGACTATGTATAAGAGTGTATAAAATTGGAGTATCCAGCATCATATTGCTCATGCTGGGGATGAAAGTCAAGGTATGCCATGCACCACCCCAGGAGAATAGCCCTGACCTTTCTGAACCAGTATCCTTTTGTTTTCACTCTATGGAAGTGCTGACATGTCAGCTGTTTTTGCATGTGTGAAAGGATCTTACACAGAGGGCTCATGTCTTAGAACATGCACGTGGTGTTTGTACAGCAAAAATAATGTTGGTTTGCAGGACCTACGTATGTAGGATTTTACTAGAGCAGAGAGGCCTTGAAAAAACCTCCCAAGCCAACAAGCTTGTGTTTTCTTTTCAAAGAAAGACCAACCAAGCTTAATTTAAATCAAAAGAGAAGGTAACGGTGAAAAAAAGGGGAAAAAATTACATAAGCACGAGATAGCAAAAAGGAAAGTGGCAGGCAACATATGTGAAACTGGAGGAGTGAAAATTCAATGAAAATATAAGTGTAACTAATTGTTTCTCAGAAATGTGACTGATTTACCTCCCTATTAGCAGGAGGCCCTAGCTGAGTGCCTTTTAATTGAAAGGAAAGAATGTACCTTGTATATGTCATCGTCACTTGCTTACTAAAGGGTCCTGTTCTCTTTCCAGCACGTGTGGCAAGAATTGGGATATGCTGAATTGGAAGAAGGAAAAAAAGTAAAAATATTAGCAAAATAGTTTAAAGGATAAGCTATAAGAGAAGATGGAAACAACTGACAGTGATCCAAAAGGGAAACATTAAGGCAAGAGGAAATGTTAATGTAGGCTAAAAACACTTCTGCCTGGGAAGAAAATGACAAATTCCCCTAAAGGGCGATTCACACGCAATGATAAGCATAGTAAGAGTTGAATGCACACCTACTGAATTAAACAACAAGAATATTGACTGAATTAAACCACAAGAATATTAAAAATGATTAGTTAGCATATGGGATCTTCATTGTACCAAACTTTTATTCATTCAGCAAATATTAGCATGCAGTAACTCTTTTATAGTTCACGGCAACTCCATGAGGTAAATAATGTTGTCATTCTCCATTTTACAGACAAGGAGGCTGGAAAAGCTTATGGAACTTGCCCAAATCGCATGGCTAGAAAGTAAAAGAGCTGGGTTTTGAATTCAGGACTCTCTGATCCTAATTTTCTCGCATTTAATATAAGAAATCTCAAGGGCTATGGTGGTAATAGAAAGGAAATGCAGGGCACAGCCTATGTTAAGAAATGCCCACGTGCAGATGGAAGGAAAGACAATGAGCTATTCTTAGGGGCTGAGGAGCACAGCAGTTGCAGAAAATGCCCCAGAGGGATGAGGCACCAAGATAGAGTGTGAGAACTGCTCTCAGGATAAAACAGTAAGAATTGTGGATCCCCGGTTCTTTGATTTTTAAAACCACTATGCCAATATTGGAGCAAATTAAAGAGATTACCTGCATCAGAATCACTTGGGAATCCTGTTAAAGTCCAGATCCCTGCACCAGACTTCAGACCATTTTTAACAAGCCACCATTGACTGGGATGCATACCAAAGCTAGAGAAAGATTCTGCACTAAGATGTGAGCAGAGGACGCTCCTCACTTATAGTAACAACCATAGCGACAGAACGTGTTTGAGTAACACTGACAAGAAGGTTAGCTCACTGGGGAGCCCAAATCACATATTTATCCAGCCCAAATCCACGGCATGGGTAAAAAATTTTTTAAAGACCATGAATAAGGTGATCCCCCCACTCAACCCTAAACAACCCAAGCGAATGAATGAATGAATAAGACATGATATAAGCTGAAACATGTGCCCCTGGGCTGGTCCCCCTGGATGAAGCTGCAGTGAATGGAGGTGAACACAGCACTGACTCTGCTGGGCATCGACAGCTGGATCACGAAAATAGAGGGTGGTGCATGTCCCGTCAGCAGTAGCCAAGCCAGAGGGAAGGCTGGGTGGACTGTCAACTTCAGAAACGCCAGAAAGGTGCCTGAAATTTGAGAATTTCTAGAACAAAAAAGATTCTATGCTTTTTTTATCTCTGCATGTTGGATGTGTTTTTCATTCATGTTATTCTACATGCAGCATGACTTTTGGTACAGGGTATCAAAGAAGTGGTCAAGCTGCTCATGAGATTGTGGCCAATCTTGCCTCTTCCAGCTAGATAAAGGCTGTGGAACACTGGATTTCACCTTCTTCACTTAAATTTTTTTCCAGCTTTATTGAGATGTAATTGACATACAACATTGTATACAATGTTTAAGAATACAATGTGTTGATATGATATAATTAATATGTTGCAAAATTATAACCACTGTAGTGTTAGCTGACACTTCCATCATGTCACATAATTGCCATTTCTCTTCTGTGGTAAAGACATTTCAGGTCTACTCAGTTAACAACTTTCAGGTATATAATACGTTATTGTTAACTATAATCACCATGCTGAATGTCAGATTTCCAGAACTTCGTCTTCTAACTAGAAGCTTGTATCCTCACCTTCTTTGATTTTATACTTCCTGGTAAAAGGGTGAAATGCAGACTGTAGATGAAACAGAGAGATGACTTGTTAAGGAATCTAATGGACCCTTTCCTCTCTGCCATTTCTGTAGAAAGGTTTTATTCCAGCATCTGTATTTTATCCCAGCTTCTTACAAGTCTCTCTTAATACAGACCATTGCCTGAATCCCTGGAGCCCGTGTACTTCTAAGGCATCCCTGCGGTGTGTTTACTGTTATTACTCTAGCCAACAGACGTGAAACTGAGATGATATTTCTAGAAATAAAATGGCTCCTCATTTCCCTACCTGTCTCAGAATCACACTGGATCCTGAAACAAAGCCAGGAACACCACTCATAGCAACTCTCTAGCTGCAAGGAGATTTGTTTTCCAAGCACCTGACAAGCTACATCTGATTCATCCTCGAAACCGACTTGTCAGGGGAATAAACACCAAGTGTCAGAACTTCCCAAGAAATCTAGTGATGAAAAGCCCTTTAACAATGAACAAATTAAATTCAGTTCTAACGCCAGGAACAGAAAGAAAGCGAAATGAAGAGGCACAGAAGAGCAAGACCATGTATGATTTTAGATAAGGCTGGAGATGAGTTAGACCGTTAACGAGAAACAGATACTTGAAGAGCTTTCAAGACAGCAGATGCCCAGGAGAAGGAGGCTGATCTGGGAAGGTCTTGCAGCCAGGAGAGGTACTTTGGTGCTGGCATTAGCTAACTTTTTATGAAAATATCCCATCCATGGACATCCACCAGACAATCATGTTTGCCCCTGCTTTTGCCACTCATGTCCTTGCTTTTTTTTTTCCAGACCTTCTATCCCAAGGCTGATATGTACACATCGTGATTTCTTTGTCTTGTTTCCACCTCCGCATTCCTCTCTAGTGCTGTCAGATCAAATAGACATGCTCTAAGTGACCACTCAATACTTCAGGCTTGAGGCTTCTCAAAGCCAACATGTTAGATGAGCTCTAACAGTCTAATGGTGTGATGGTTTCCATTAAGTACTGAATCTTGCCCTGTAGGGATGGAGCTAAGAAATGCATAAATTATTTAATGTAAGGACTTTGCTGATGACTGATAAAATCAAATTAGCTGCTTTGGGCTAAGGATGAATTTGAAACAGAATTCCCTCCTTTGAAGAGACAGTGACAAATCTATTTGATAGGTCTGCATGTCAAGTTTCTTTGGTAGAAAATTTAGCAGAATCCTTTGCTAGGCAAAGTGAATGAGATTGGCTTAGGTTATGGACTAGTTTTTTTTTTTTCCTAAAATGTTTATTTTTGTCACATTATTAAACCCATACCCACCCATACACATTTTATTTTAAAAAGCAGAAAAAAAACCCCTCATTCCTAATTCTAACAGTCCAATAAAACTTGACATTTGGAGTATTTCCTTCTAGCCTTTTGTCTACATGGGTGTATAGTATAGATATCTTTACAAAATAGAAGTCATTTTATATATATGGATATTTACTTTTTTACATATTTATTAAAACCTGATTTCAACTAGTATATAATAGGCCATATTCTGACTCCATTTTTGATTATTGTTTCAGGGTAATTATTCCACTAAAGGTTACAAATAGTTTTAAGTCTCTTAATATATGTTGCCATATTATTTTCCAAAAACTCTGACTCAACTTGTAATCCCAACAAGTAATATACGGGTTTTTAAGTTTTGGGAGGGTTGGGTATTAAAAACGTAGAATTCACTTCCTATGTGTAGATACTTTCCAAAATATTTGCTAGGTGAAAATACTATCTCATTGCTTTTTGAATTGACTAATAAAATGTATTACTTTTTAGGCTTTTAAGTTACTTTTTTAAAAAAAATAATGTGTGAAGAGTTTTGCTTTGTTCTACTCCTTCCTGGCTACATGATTCCCTAAATCACTACCTGTGTAATTATGACTGGTGTAACCAAGAGTGTGTGTTTTGAAGTAAAAATGCATCACTTTTGTAACCTGAGTAGTGCCTTGGTCACATGTGATCTAGTCCTAGTGTGATTTCGTGTTTGAACAAACATGATACGGGAACCAAAATTAACAACAATTTAAAAAATATATAACTTTGTCTCTCTTAAAGAACATTTTTAAGATCTAATTTATAATCCATGCTAATACTTTTTAAATTATCCTGCTTATTCCTTTCTTTTTTACCCCATGGCTGCTTGAAAGCTCCCCCACCCCACCCCCGCCGCACCCCAGTGCATACTCTCCATCAAAAACTGTGTCCAGCAACCCATACCTCTTAGTCTTTGCCTTTTTTTTCTTTCTTTCTTTCTTTTTTTTTTTTTGCGGTACGCGGGCCTTTCACTGTTGTGGCCTCTCCCGTTGCGGAGCACAGGCTCCACACGCGCAGTCTCAGCGGCCATGGCTCACGGGCCTAGCCGCTCCGCGGCGTGTGGGATCTTCCCGGACCGGGGCACGAACCTGTGTCCCCTGCATCGGCAGGCGGACTCTCAACCACTGCATCACCACCGAAGCCCAGTCTTTGCCTTTTATATCACATTCCCCTTCCTCCTGACACTCTGATCTTAATTTCCTCTACCCAGACTCCAAATTTGGTATCAAAAAGTCTCGAATCATGTTGCCAAAGAACTCTGTTTGATGGAATGATAAGACGCACAGGTGCACATTGACTTATGTTTTCTTTATGCTGGCTTTCTGAACGCTACTAGCTGTCAATGTGTAACTGTCAATATGGCTTTGCAGAAAATTATCAGTGTTTGCACAGCAGAGCCCCATCTCAAACCAAGTTAGCACTTGCTGATGGCCAATAAAAAAAATAAATTTCTTTTTGAATTTTCTTTTATTTATTTTTTTATACAGCAGGTTATTAGTTATCTATTTTATACATATTAGTGTATACATGTCAATCCCAATCTCCCAATTCATTGCATCACCACCCGCTCCCTGCCACTTTCCCCCCTTGGTGTCCATACGTTTGTTCTCTACATCTGTGTCTCTATTTCTGCCCTGCAAACCAGTTCATCTGTACCATTTTTCTAGGTTCCATATATATGTGTTAATATACGATATTTGTTTTCCTCTTTCTGACTTACTTCACTCTGTATGACAGACTCTAGATCCGACCACGTCTCTACAAATGACCCAATTTCATTCCTTTTAATGGCTGAGTAATATTCCATTGTATATGTGTGCCACATCTTCTTTATCCATTCCTCTGTTGATGGGCATTTCGGTTGCTTCCATGTCCTGGCTATTGTAAATAATGCTGCAATAAACATTGGGATGCATGTGTCTTTTTGAATTATGGTTTTCTCTGGGTATACGCCCAGTAGTGGGATTGCTGGGTCATATGGTAATTCTATTTTTAGTCTTTTAAGAAACCTCCATACTGTTCTCCATAGTGGCTGTAGCAATTTACATTCTCACCAACAGTGCAAGAGGGTTACCTTTTCTCCACACCCTCTCCAGCATTTGTTGTTTGTAGATTTTCTGATGATGCCCATTCTAACTGGTGTGAGGTGATACCTCATTGTAGTTTTGATTTGCATTTCTCTAATAATTAGTGATGTTGAGCAGCTTTTCATGTGCTTCTTGGCCATCTGTTTGTCTTCTTTGGAGAAGTGTCTATATAGGTATTCTGCCCATTTTTGGATTGGGTTGTTTGTTTTTTTAATATTGAGCTGCATGAGCTGTTTATGTATTTTGGAGATTAATCCTTTGTCCATTGCTTCGTTTGCAAATATTTTCTCCCATTCTGAGGGTTGTCTTTTCATCTTGTTTATGGTTTCCTTTGCTGTGCAAAAGCTTTTAAGTTTCATTAGGTCCCATTTGTTTATTTTTGTTTTTATTTCCATTACTCTAGGAGGTGGATCAAAAAGGATCTTGCTGTGACTTATGTCAAAGACTGTTCTTCCTATGTTTTCCTCTAAGCGTTTTATAGTGTCCGGTCTTACATTTAGGTCTTTAATCCATTTTGAGTTTATTTTTGTGTATCGTGTTAGAGAGTGTTCTAATTTCATTCTTTTACATGTAGCTGTCCAGTTTTCCCAGCACCACTTATTGAAGAGACTGTCTTTTCTCCATTGTATATCCTTGCCTCCTTTGTCATAGATTAGTTGACCATAGGTGTGTGGGTTTATCTCTGGGCTTTCTATTCTGTTCCATTGATCTATATTTCTGTTTTTGTGCCAGTACCATATTGTCTTGATTACTGTAGCTTTGTAGTATAGTCTGAAGTCACAGAGTCTAATTCCTCCAGCTCTGGTTTTTTCCCTCAAGACTGCTTTGGCTATTCGGGGTCTTTAGTGTCTCCATACAGATTTTAAGATTTTTTGTTCTAGTTCTGTAAAAAATGCCGTTGGAAATTTGATAGGGATTGCATTGAATCTGTAGATTGCTTTGGGTAGTATAGTCATTTTCACAATACTGATTCTTCCAATCCAAGAACATGGTCTATCTTGCAGTCGTTTTTATCATCTTTCATTTCTTTCATCAGTGTCTTATAGTTTTCTGCATACAGGTCTTTTGTCTCCCTAGGTAAGTTTATTTCTAGGTATTTTATTCTTTTTGTTGCAATGGTAAATGGGAGTGTTTCCTTAGTTTCTCTTTCAGATTTTTCATCATTAGTGCATAGGAATGCAAGAGATTTCTGTGCATTAATTTTGTATCCTGCTACTTTACCAAATTCATTGATTAGCTCTAGTAGTTTTCTGGTGGCATCTTTAAGATTCTCTGTGTATAGTATTATGTCATCTGCAAACACTGACAGTTTTACTTCTTTTCCAATTTGTATTCCTTTAATTTCTTTTTCTTCTCTGATTGCTGTGGCTAGGACTTCCAAAACTATGTTGAATAAAGCAGTGAGAGTGGACATCCTTGTCTTGTTCCTGATCTTAGAGGAAATGCTTTCAGTTTTTCACCATTGAGAATGATGTTTGCTCTGGGTTTGTCGTATATGGCCTTTATTATGTTGAGGTAGGTTCCCTCTATGCCCACTTTCTGGAGAGTTTTTATCATAAATAGGTGTTGAATTTTGTCAAAAGCTTTTTCTGCATCTATTGAGATGACCATATGGTTTTTATACTTCAGTTTGTTAATATGGTGTATCACATTGATTGACTTGCATATATTGAAGAATCCTTGCATCCCTGGGATAAATCCCACTTGATCATGGTGTATGATCCTTTAAATGTGTTGTTGGATTGTGTTTGCTAGTATTTTGTTGAGGATTTTTGCATCTATATTCATCAGTGATATTGGTCTGTAATTTTCCTTTTTTGTAGTATCTTTGTCTGGTTTTGGTCTCAGGGTGATGGTGGCCTCGTAGAATGAGTTTGGGAGTGTTCCTTCCTCTGCAATTTTTTGGAAGAGTTTGAGAAGGACGGTGTTAGCTCTTCTCTAAATGTATGATAGAATTCACCTGTGAAGCCAACTGGTCCTGGACTTTTGTTTGTTGGAAGATTTTTAATCACAGTTTCAATTTCATTACTTGTGACTGATCTGTTCATATTTTCCATTTCTTCCTGGTTCAGTCTTGGAAGTTTATACCTTTCTAAGAATTTGTCCATTTCTTCCAGGTTGTCCATTTTATTGGCATAGAGTTGCTTGTAGTAGTCTCTTAGGATGCTTTGTATTTCTGTGGTGTCTGTTGTAACTTCTCCTTTTTCATTTTTAATTTTATTGATTTGAGTCCTCTCCCTCTTTTTCTTCATGAGTCTGGCTAATGGTTTATTAATTTTGTTTATCTTCTCAAAGAACCAGCTTTTAGTTTTATTGATCTGTGCTACTGTTTTCTTTGTTTCTATTTCATTTATTTCTGCTCTCATCTTTATGATTTCTTCTACTAACTTTGGGGTTTTTTTTTGTTGTGGTTTTTTGGGGTTTTTTTTTGCTGTGTTGGGTCTTCGTTTCTGTGCGAGGGCTTTCTCTAGTTGTAGCAAGTGGGGGCCACTCTTCATCGCGGTGCGTGGGCCTCTCACTATCGCGGCCTCTCTTGTTGTGTAGCACAGGCTCCAGACATGCAGGCTCAGTAGTTGCAGCTCACGGGCCTAGTTGTTCCGCGGCATGTGGGATCCTCCCAGACCAGGGCTCGAACCCGTGTCCCCTGCATTAGCAGGCAGATTCTCAACCACTGCGCCACCAGGGAAGCCCTAACTTTGGGTTTTGATTGTTCTTCTTTCTCCAGTTCCTTTAGGTGTAAGGTTAGATTGTTTATTTGAGATTTTTCTTGTTTCTTGAGGTAGGCTTGTATTGCTATAAACTTCCCTCTTAGAACTGCTTTTGTTGCATCCCATAGGTTTTGGATCATCGTGTTTTCGTTGTCATTTGTGTCTAGGTATTTTTGGTTTCCTCTTTGATTTCTTCAGTGATCTCTTTGTTATTTATTAATGTATTGTTTAGCCTCCATGTGTTTGTGTTTTTTACATTTTTTTCCCTGTAATTCATTTCTAATTCATAGTGTTGTGGTTGGAAAAGATACTTGATATGATTTCAATTTTCTTAAATTTACTGAGGCTTGATTTGTGACCCAAGATGTGATCTATCCTGGAGAATGTTCCATGCACACTTGAGAAGAAAGTGTAATCTGCTGTTTTTGGATGGAATGTCCTATAAATATCAATTAAATCTATCTGGTCTATTATGTCATTTAAAGCTTGTGTGTCCTCATTAATTTTCTGTTTGGATGATCTGTCCATTGGTGTAAATGAGGTGTTAAAGTCCCCTACTATTATTGCGTTATTGTCAATTTCCTCTTTTTTAGCTGTTAGCAGTTGCCTTATGTATTGAGGTGCTCCTATGTTGGGTGCATATATATTTGTAATTGTTATATCTTCTTCTTGGATTGATCTCCAATGATTATGTAGTGTCCTTCCTTGTCTCTTGTAACATTCTTTATTTTAAAGTCTATTTTATCTGGTATGATTATTGCTACGCCAGCTTTCTTTTGAATTCCATTTGCATGGAATGTCTTTTTCCATCCCCTCACTTTCAGTCTGTATGTATCCCTAGGTCTGAAGTGGGTCTCTTGTAGACAGCATATATATGGGTCTTGTTTTTGTCTCCATTCAGCAAGCCTGTGTCTTTTGGTTGGAGCATTTAATCCATTCCCATTTAAGGTAATTATCAATATGTATGTTCCTATGACCATTTTCTTAATTGTTTTGGGTTTGTTTTTGTAGGTCTTTTTCTTCTCTGTGTTTCCCACTTAGAGAAGTTCCTTTAGCACTTGTTGTAGAGCTGGTTTGGTGGTGCTGAATTCTCTTAGCTTTTGCTTATCTGTAAAGCTTTTGATTTCTCTGTCGAATCTGAATGAGATCCTTGCCGGGTAGACTAAGCTGGGTTGTAGGTTCTTCCCTTTCATCACTTTAAATATATCATTGCCACTCCCTTCTGTCTTGTAGAGTTTCTGCTGAGAAATCAGCTGTTAACCTTATGGGAGTTCCCTTGTATGTTATTTGTCATTTTGCCCTTGTTGCTTTCAATAATTTTTCTTTGTGTTTAATTTTTGCCAATTTGATTACTATGTGTCTCAGCATGTTTCTCCTTGGGTTTATCCTGTCTGGGTCTCTCTGTGCTTCCTGAGCTTGGGTGGCTATTTCCTTTCCCACGTTAGGGAAGTTTTCGACTGTAATCTCTTCAAATATTTTCTCGGGTCCTTTCTCTCTCTCTTCTCCTTCTGGGACCCCTATAATGCAAATGTTGTCACGTTTAACGTTGTCCCATAGATCTCTTAGGCTGTCTTCATTTCTTTTCGTTCTTTTTTCTCTATTCTGTTCTGTGGCAGTGAATTCTACCATTCTGTCTTACAGGTCAGTAATCTGTTGTTCTGCCTCAGTTATTCTGCTATTGATTCCTTCTAGTGTATTTTTCATTCCAGTTACTGTATTGTTCATCTCTGTTTGTTTGTTCTTTAATTCTTCTAAGTCTTTGTTAAACATTTCTTGCATCTTGTCAATCTTTGCCTCCATTCTTTTTCTGAGGTCCTGGATCACGTTCACTCTCGTTATTCTCAATTCTTATTCTGGAAGGTTGCCTATCTCCATTTCATTTAGTTGTTTTTCTGGAGTTTTATCTTGTTCCTTCATCTGGTACACAGCCCTCTGCCTTTTCACATTGTCTATCTTTCTGTGAATGTGATTTTTGTTCCACAGGCTGCAGGATTGTAGTTCTTCTTGCTTCTGCTGTCTGCCCTCTGGTGGATGAGGCTATCTAAGAGGCTTGTGCAAGTTTCCTGATGGGAGGGACTGGTGGTGGGTAGAGCTGAGTGTTGCTCTGGTGGGCAGAGCTCAGTAAAACTTTAATCAGCTTGTTTGCTGATGGGTGGGGCTGGGTTCCCTCCCTGTTGGTTGTGTTTGGCCTGAGGCGACCCAACACTGGAGCCTACCTGGGCTCTTTGGTAGGGCTAATGGTGGACTCTGGGGGGGTCTTATGCCTAGGACTACTTCCCAGAACTTCTGCTGCCAGTGTCCTTGTCCTCACGGTGAGCCACAGCGACCCCCCACCTCTGCAGAACCTCCAACACTAGCAGGTAGGTCTGGTTCAGTCTCCTATGGGGTCAGTGCGCCTTTCCCTGGGTCCCGGTGCGCACACTGCTTTGTGTGTGCCCTCCAAGAGTGGAGTCTCTGTTTCCCCCAATCCTGTCGAAGTCCTGCAATCAAATCCCGCTAGCCTTCAAAGTCTGATTCTCTAGGAATTCCTCCTCCCGTTGCCGGACCCCCAGGTTCAGAAGCCTGATGTAGGGCTCAGAACCTTCACTCTGGTGGATGGACTTCTGTGGTATAAGTGTTCTCCAGTTTGCGTGTCACCCACCCAGCAGTTATGGGATTTGATTTTATTGTGATTGTGCCGCCCCTACCGTTTCATTGTGGCTTCTCCTTTGTCTTTGGATGTGGGGTATCTTTTTTGGTGAGTTCCAGTGTCTTCCTGTCGATTGTTCAGCAGTTAATTGTGATTCCGGTGCTCTCGCAAGAGGGAATGAGTGCGTGTCCTTCTACTCCGCCATCTTGAACCAATCCTCTTTCAAAATAAAAAAATTTTTAAGTCATGATTAGATGGCTACTACATTCAAGGTATTGCACTATATGCTCAAGGACAAGGGACATTTGCAAAGATGGAGACTATCTGTTTCCTGTTCTCTAGGTGTCTTCAGTTGGGAAGAAGAAAGCCATAAACATGGAGAGAAAACCCTATCTATCAAAGTAAAATGTATTAATTATGCATTCCAAGAGAAATGCTTTAGAAAGGTCATAGCCACTAGACCAGTGCAATAAGACTATAAAACATATTCCTCCAGCCTCTTTCTTCAAACAAGACACATTCATCCCAGATTGAAAGATATGGCAGCAGGGTCTCCAGCTTGAAACTTTTCAATGTAGTCTGGTCCAGAGAAGGTGGTCTCAAATTTTGGATTCTCCAAAAGTGGTTTTGGTATAGTTAATAGAGATGCTACCAAAAAACCTAAAACGGAAGACGTGCCCATTGTATCCTTTGTTTATTGACTATCTACTATGTGCCATGTACTGTGCAATTCGCTGGGAATATCTTTGTGCACACAACAGAGATGGCTGTTGCTTTTCTGCAGTTTCCAGGGGGTATATTCTGTAAATTGGCCTCCATTTTGGCACTAGTTAACCTTGTTTTCCATTTCCCTGATCTTTCATACTCGTGTTTTCTTTGTTTCATTTTTTTCCCATATTATATGTTTCTTTGTAAGATGCCATAAATTCCTAACACAAGCTGGTTATAAACAACAGAAGAATGTTTCTAGTTAGTCATGTGCCAGCATTTTTTGCCTTGTACTTGATTAGCTACTTGAGGACAGGGTTTCTGTCTCCCTAATTAGAACATGGTATTTCTTTTTGTATTTGTCTTAATACTCAGCATTGTATACAGTATACTTCCCAATAAATGTTTGTAGATATAATTTGTCGCTCTAAAATAGTTTCTATAAGCACTGCCCCTGATTAAAACAGCAGTTCTGCAATCACTCAGGCAAGAGGCTTTGAAATATCCAAAACAATGTATTTGCACAAGAAATCTTGGGTTTAAAAACTCTGCTGGATTGTGAATAGTCACCCAAACCAGCTAGCTTGATTTTCAGGGAACACACAGGTGGTTAATAGTTTATTACAATTACTGAGAGCCAAGAAGAAAATGGTCTCACTCAAAGAAGAAGTTTTACAGACTCCAGCTGAAGTTCGGGATCAAGAGGAAAAGTAAGGCTGTTGAAGGAGTGAACTGGATGATATATCTTGCCCAGTTTCCATTTGACACCCAAAGGGAAGGAAATTAGAAATGAAAAGGTTTGGCTTTTCTTTGGAAATGATCCTTCCCTGGTTGGACTTTGCAGGGAGTGTTAATGAAGTGATTCCAAGTGGAAAACACAGGCGGCTGACCCAAGACCTGATCAACACAGTATGCATTCAGTTTGATGCAGTGAGCATTTCCCCCGTGTGTTCTGTATAAGACAGTGCCCCAGGCAAGATGAGAATGTGAGGGAGATAGAAGAATGTGGGGGAGGCAAAAATGAACAAATGCACAAAAGAGATGTATTCTGGCCCTAGGAATTGGGGAGGAGCTCGTGGAGAAGGCTTTGGAGGAGGGGTGTCAGAGAGCCAGGCAGAAATGGAAGGATGGGCATTATTCCAGGAGGAGGAAACCTTGAGTACAAAGTCATGGTGATGGAAAATGTGTTCTGTGTTTGGTAAGGGGGGTTGTATGGCTGGACCATTGGGGTGATGTCAAATTACCAAAGTATTAAAATATTTGGAGACATGTGGGTGACTGAATTACATGCTCTGGTTCCACAGAGATGTTTGGAGTCCTGACACAGTGTGATCCAGACCAGGGAACCTTCTCTCATGCATTACGTGTGGGTACTAGGGGACCACATGGAAGTTCATCCGTCTCCACTTCCTCCCTCTACCCTCAGCTAAGCCAGGACTGTTTCTACAAACCTCCTGGGAAGGAGGGAACTAAAACTGTGATGTCATCCGTATGGATGAGTGGTTCTTAAGATACATTCAGTGAAATCCTAAGGTTCCTTTGGAAACATCTCAGGGTTCCCCTGGAATGCAGAGACATAAATAAGCAAAATGGGGGTGAAGTACGAGCAGGCACTTATCGCATTTCAAAGAGAGCAGATCTACATTGGTCTATTTTATGTGTTAGGCCTCTGCATAAGACTTTATTTGGGAAAAAAAGAATTCCATGCCAACAAAACAAACAACAACAATAAAATACTATTTATATCTGAATAATCAGAAAACCACAGCAAACCTGTGGAAATGGGAGGAGGCATGGTAGGTGTCAAGGGCGACGGACATAGAAAGGCAGGCAGTGATATTAATTATCAGAATAATTGCTTTTTAAAAATATCAGGCATTGATTTGAATTTGCTTGGAGGGGAGAAATTTCAAATCTATAGCTAAGTATAACTTGGAATTGTATGATTTTACCTTTCTGAAAGAAATGAAAGAACCCACTGCATGGAGAGAGAAGATATATTTCTCTTGGCATGGGCAAGCCATTATAGGCAAACTTCAGTAGTAATATCTATATATATTGAGAGCTTACTCAATGCCAGCCACTATGCTAAGCATTTTTATGTCCATTCATATCTAGTCTTTAACTCAAATCTATAAAGTTGTCATTGTTTTTATCTATATTTCTTCATAATAAGGAAACAAGGCTCAGAAACTTCAGTAACATCCCTCAAATCGCACAGTTAATAATAATTAATAATAGGGGTAATTAATAACAATAGGAGTAGCTGATGGAGACCATGTAAGGAGTTTCCAACTCATCCAAGTCCAATTTCAAAAGCAAACGCTGACTATGGGACCCAAGATCACTTGGTTATACTGGAAAATTCCACAGGAAGAAATTAATCCATCTGCCACAGCTACTGCAATCTTTGGATCTTTTGTTTTATGACTCTTTCTTATCTCTTGTCTCCTTTCCCCTCATGGACTATAATATAGTTTCTTAAGCAATGAGATGGATGAGATATACCAAGCTTTTATATGCAAAATGTGTGATTTATGGGGTTGTAATTATATTTTAATTATTATCAAAAATTTCTCTTTCTTTATGACAATCACCCTCAAAGCTGCAAATAAATATATTAAAGTTTTTTATCTTAATTCTATTACAAATCAAATATTCCATTCCAGATATTTCAGGGCCAATATCTCTTTCTTTCTTTCTTGTGCCTAATCTCTTAGCTTCAGTAACTCATTGTTAAATGGAAATAATCAGGCCTGTCTTAAAGAGTGGCATGACAATGAAAGATAATGTCTATAAAATGTCTCCTTTAGGGCCTGATCCATGATAGGCACTTTGTGTTACAATGTTGATAATAATATTAATGCACGTGTCTTTCCTTTACTTGGAGAAGCTGTCCTGTTTAATTGAAAGTTATTTCACTGGATTGTGTCTGTTACTTTGCAGGTACTGTATACATTTGATGATCTAGGATTTAAGTCCATGGCCCTTCCATTACCGAGAAGTAGAACGGAGGCGGCATGGGGCTTGCTGGTGCAGACATCTCATAATTCCAAGCAGTGGTAGCCACCAAGAAGAAAGGAGACGAGAAGGTGAAGCAAAAAGGAGGGAGGAAGGGAAAGAGGAAAGGTACAGATACCCAAGAAGCTAAAGGGAAGAGCAGAGCCAACGAGGGCTTTCCACTCTTTACCGACAATGGCAAAATGCCTTCTCATCTGAATGGCTCCCATGCTTCACTCCATTGGAGAACTTCCCTTCTCTCACCCCTTCAGGCTACACTCGGGCTCTTTGCAGGCACCTCTTCTCCCACCTCCTCTGCCTGCCCCCGGCTGAGCAGAGTGCCCCTCCTGTGCATTGTGCATTCTGCCATGCTTTGTTCTGCCCACTAGGCTGGATCGTGTGGCAGAAGCCCCGTCAGTGTCTGCTGAGCTGGACTGCTAAAACATTCTGCACCTCTCACAGATCCAGGGTGTAAACTGAAGAGTATATACTTCCTGGGGATGACTTCACATCACCCAAGTCTATGCAACTGACACAAGCACACTGGTTGAAATACATATTGGTGATATCTTTGGCATTGCTCAGAACAGCTACAGCAGTTGTTAAAAGCTATCTTTTGCTTGCTGTGTTGTGAATTGGTTCGGTCAGGGCAGAACTGAAGCACACATCCCAGAGATGGTTGTGGAAAGCACCAGATCTCCTTATGAAAATCACCTTCTAGCTCCCAGGGCCCTTGTCCTGCTGATCTGCCAGGTCAGGAATTCTGCAAGTTGTCAAAAGTGAAACCTCAGTGGCCTGGAGCTGCAGTGCAGCTCTGGGTAGTAATCCTGGGTAGTAATCCCTTGTCAAAAGGCAGCAAGGTGGGCGGGGAGGGGCGCTAAGCACTGTTGAAGTGGACAGGCTTCTCACACAATGTACCTGCTGCCCTCTCACTGTCTGCCTTACCTCCACACCTTCCAGAGTAGGGACCAATCAGATCACGGCTCTCATTACCCGCCCAGTCTCAAATGCTTTACATTGTGACAATGTCCCAGGCTCAGCAACATCTAAGCAGCTAGCAGCATTAGGGCAGGGGACATAAAGAACTTGGCCTGAGCCTGCTTTGTTTATGGAGGAGGGGCTTATAATCTGTGTCCTGCAAATCTGCATGTACAGCAACAAGATATATTTCAAAGGTCCACGGGTCATCTGACCACATAGGTAATTGAGTCCAAAGGGTCTTTGAGCTGATAACTGTCAAAGGAAAGCCTCTAGGAATAACTTCTCTAGAGCTGCCCTTTAAATTAGGAAATCTGTCTATAGCAGGTTTTCTCAAACTCTCAGGTAATGCTTCGTCACGGGGGCTGTCCCACGCATCGTAGGATGTTTGGCAGCCTCCCTGGCTTTTACCCACTAGATGCCAGTAGCCTCACCCTCTTCCTCCCAGCAGTGACAACCAAAAATGTCTCCAGACACTGCCAAGTGTTCCGTGGGGAGGAAGATTGCCCCCAGTGAAGAACCACTGGTGGTAACTCACATGTCTAGCTATGAAATGAAACCTCACTCAAATACAGTCTGAGCTACCCTGATAACCCTGAATCTAGTTGTGCTTTCAAATGACTTCAGATTGGTTACACTTCTCCCCAAGCCTGGTGCCAGTGCAGCAACTCATTCTAAACTATCCAAGCTCTCCCTCGAGCCAGTGTTGACATACATGAGAACAGCTTCTTCAGGTTCATTCATTAAATCAACAAATATTTATCAAACAATATGCCAGGTTATAGAGTTTTGAAAAGATCCACCTGAAGTTTCTCATGAGGTAAAGTCCCTTTCCTGTCTCAAAGGAAAGAAAAACCATAACAATATTTTTAAGCTGCCAACTTCTGTACTGTTTCTGGACAATTTGATCACTTTTTATCCTTGGGCCCAATTATCCCTCTGCCTGTTTATGGCTTTGCTTCCCACCTCTGTAGTAACAGGAGCTCACCATGATGCTTTGCAGTTATCATCACTGACAGCCTTTCCCCAGATAGCGGCATCCAGAAAACCAGAAACAAGGGCAAACCAGTGATGGAAGGCCTATGGCTTGCCAGATGCTGCTCTTCTGCAAGAGCAACACACCAGCAATGATTTTGATCCAAAGGTAGCATTAGACATAGACAAAGAAACTGTAAATGTAATCATACAAAATAGGACAAAAATACATGCAGAACGAGATGGCCACCTGGGAAGGCAAAGGACGGATGTCAAATAGTCAAGGGAGGGCAGTAGATAAAATATTTAGAGGACACGCCTACAGTTTAGGGTGACAGTGTATTTCAATAATCTGGGAGGTGACCCTTTGCCCTTAAAAGTTACTCTTTTCTTCTGCTGCATCATCTTAGCACTTTAGGCGCAAGTCTGCTATGGCCTTTACCCATGTTGCCTTACCTTACCAAGAGCTTTTCTTTGTTTTCTTCCCCACCAGTCCAGAGCGGGCCGTTGCTTATCCATCTCTTCATGTCCCCAGGAGGCAGTTCTCTCTGTGCACCTCTGACACTTGGGACTAGAGCTGGCCTCCATTTGGCCAGTAGGTAAGACACATTTTACTCATTCTACTCACTGTGATTTCCCCACTGATAGTGTTTGACTCTCAGCTTCCATCCTAACTAGGGCTAGTTCCTCAACCATTCTCTCCAACTTGGTAAATCTGTGCCCTAGAGAGGAATACATTAGAATATATAAGCTTGACCATTATTTCTTAGTTCAGGGCCAGTATTAATCCTAATAGGCATTTCGTCATAACATGCTTCTCAAGCAGAGAGTCTGTTGGTGTGACTGGGAATCAGAGGGTCATCACAAAGTCCTCAAGAGAAGGATGATAAATAAAGTGATGGACAGAAGACAGAATGCTCACACCTGGTCCAGGCACCAGTCCGGTTAATATCCTGCCTCGTCTTTCACACCATGATTTGTACTCCCTATAGAGACATGAAACAGCATATGAGGGAAAGTACCTTGGGTCAAATAAAACAGCATGGATAAAAAGTCCTCCTGTGCGTAGAGCCATTCTCCTCTGAGCCTTGACTATAAATCCAAATAACAGCACCTGCATCTTTCCAATGCAGAAGGAAGTTGTGATGGTCAGGAATCAACCTGAGAGTTTTAACCTCAAGAGGCCAAAATGTTACTACTTGGAGTATTATTGTCTTACTCATATAGTCAACAGTTATTTCTCAGTAGATGGTATTCTGGGGGCATAGTGCTAGGTGGGCATTCAGGAGGACACACAGGTTAACGAGGCCCTGCCCCTACTCCCGAAGGGCTTACCGTGAAGCTACTCAGCGGGGGCTGCATGGACTGTGCCTGGCCTGGGGGTTGTTTGTGACCCTCCACAATGGATAAGAAGAAAAACCGAGAAGCATTTAGAAACTTGTACAGCGAGTAATATCATGTGTGTTGAATCTGATAACAAAAATTCAAGTTTGCCTTTTATGTCTCATTTTTAATTCATTTTCAGTACTGATTATGTTTTATAAAGGTAAGGGTCTACAACAGATTGGAAACTGAAAAACAACTTGTCCTTAACTATTTCCTGTTTGAGAAGCACTGGTCAAACACACACATGACTAAACTATAAAACAGGCAAAGGATAAATGTATAATATTACAAAGCTGAAATAGTTTAATGTTACAGAGGGGGAGGAAGATTCTGAAAGAGATGGGTGCAAAGGTACAGGAAGCCTAGGAAGTCACAAACTTCCCCTTTCCAAGCTGAACAAAAATTAATTAAAAGAAACAATTATTATTGACACTAGTAGGAAAAATAATCTCCTCATGATGAATGACATGATGAACCAAACTTTATGACACTTTAAATATACAGAAATATTTAGATGTGAAACTATTGGGACCAAATGTAAAGAAGATCCTGGAAATCTAAACAGAGTTTTTTTCTGGAAGAAGTGAACAGAATGGTTGAAAACAAGCAAGGGGATTCTCAAAAATACCAATGTCTCAAGCTAGAGAAGTATTGGATCCGGGGACACTGGAGACCCCAGAGTAAGTTCCTCAGTGTGCCTTCTAGAGCCGCCTTTCTTCTCTCCATAAACAGTATTCTGAGACCACAGGAGTGGACTTGGGGCAGATAAACTTAGTAATAGTTTTCTCTAGTCTAGCGGATGGCAGAAGGCAAGGAAGTAATAATATACCAGCAGCAAGTGTTTCAACAAAGGCCTGGCAGCAAAAGAGGTGGATTCGAAGGAGGAACATGCCTGTAGCCACACCAAATCGAATGCTTGCTAGCTACAGGGCTTCTCTGTAACTTTACCTCTGTAAAGGAGTGTGCTCACACCACAGATGGGAAAAATTGAAATCTGAAGGATACCTTCCCTTTGGGATGGAATCCACTGCTTCTTCAGTGAGGGGTTTTCTGGTGTAGAAGTTCCAACAAAACCGGAGATTAATCAAACAGAAGCAAAATGACCAACGGCCGTGGCTGCCTTTCCTGGGAAGCTGAGAGATTATCAACATCTCACGCCGAATCTCATTATATAAGAGTTCACACATTTGGGGTAAACATTATTTTTCTGGCAAACAGGAAGACAGACTACCTGCCTTTTAAAAAGTGAACAAGAAAAAAAAAAAAAGCAAGAAAAATTGGCATGTTTCCAACATGAAAGTTCTGTCCCCAGTCCTCCCTTCCCCCACCACAAGAAGGAAAGGTTGAGAGAGAGGCTGAACAGGTATGGAAAAGAGGGAAAGAGGAGGGCTTCATTTTAGAGAATTTCAATTGAAAACAAACAAACATGACAACTTTTACTGAATTCTCAAATAAATTTTAAAGTGCATGGATGAAAAAAAGTGCCCAAAATATGGTAAGAAAGCATGATACAAGGAATAGGGATTTAGCAGAACTTAGGAAAGAAATTGAGGAGAAAAGCAATGCTTTAAGACATAAAACTGCAATGATCAAAGCAGGGAGCAGAACCATTGCCACAGGAAACAGGATTTGGAAAGTACAGGAAATGTAGCATATCACGACAAACTAAAAATGTTAAAAGCAAGAATGGTAGGTGTGGAGGGAAAGGCAGTATATATAGATATGTGTATTCTGTATATTAAGTATATATGATAATTAATATGTTATATATACTTATAATCTGACAAATGGATAATTCATGATCATAAAGAAAAGTAAGAGTTCTACTACAATAAAACAAATATTTGGATAAGGAAGACTTGAGTCTACACACTGAAAGGGGTCACAGAGCCTGGAAAAATCAATAAACATCAACCAATGCTGAGAAAAAATTCAGTAAAGTTATTGTACTACAATGATGAAGAAACCATTCTGCAAGCATCTATGTAGAATAAGCAAGTTACTTAAGAAAATAAAAGAGACCAGGTAGATTTCTCACAGAATTAGATACCAGAACATAATGATAGCAGCAGGTTAAGGCCATGGGCTTTGGGGACAGACACACCAGGCTTGTCCATTCACCTGCTGTGTGACCTTGCACTTGTACCAGTTACTTAAAGTTTCTGATTCTCAGTTTCCTCATTTGTATGGAAAGATGACCCAATCATATAAAATTAGCCATTGCATGCTTTTCTAACTCCAGAGAGGTCATGAAGAGGAACGAGACAGACCATGTATCAAAATATAAAAGTCAAAGAAATAACCTCCAAGGCACCACAATATACAGAGTGAGAACTACTGGAGCTCTAAGAAGAAATCCTGAGAAGCGTAATAGGGAGGGTGACTTGATAAATGTTTCTAGTCCTCATTAGGACAAATAGAAAACAAATCAATAAGGCAGAAGGACTTTAAATTGTATAATCAGTTAAGTAAATATCTGTTTTATGTCTTACAACCGAGAATATATATTAGTGAATTCAAGAGGCATTTACAAAAATGTTCCAAACTACTTCCAAAATTATTCCTATATATATATATATATATATATATATATATATATATATA